>NC_056732.1:1810144580-1810444580 GCF_019279795.1 Protopterus annectens
TGTGTGTGCAAGCAGGGGCTGAGTGTGTGTGTGTGTATGCCAGCAGGGGCTGTGTGTGTGTGTGTGTGTGTCTGTGTGTGTGTATGCAAGCAGGGGCTGAGTGTGTGTGTGTATGCAAGCAGGGGCTGTGTGGGTGTGTCTGTGTGTGTCTGTATGCAAGCAGGGGCTAAGTGTGTCTTTGTGTGTGTATGCACGCAGGGGCTGAGTGTGTGTGTGTATGCACGCAGGGGCTGAGTGTGTGTGTGTGTGTGTGTGTGTGTGTGTGTATGCAGGGGCTGAGTGTGTGTGTATGCACGCAGGGCCTGAGTGTGTGTGTATGGACGCAGGGGGGGCTGTGTCTGTGAGTGTATGCATGCAGGGGGGCTGTGTCTTTGTGTGTATGCACGCAGGGGGCTGTGTGTGTATGCACGCAGGGGCTGTGTGTGTATGCACGCAGGGGCTGTGTGTGTATGCACGCAGGGGCTGTGTGTGTGTGTGTATGCACGCAGGGGGGCTGTGTCTGTGTGTGTATGCACGCAGGGGTTGTGTGTCTGTCTGTAAGTTTGTAACATTACGCAATCTTTCTCTCTTATTTCAGACATTTCTTGCCCCTGCATTAATTTTTAACTTTTTCAAGATTTTTAGTGGTGCAAATTCACGAGATAGTTGCATCAAGTCGATTATACAAGAAGTGGAGAGTGCAGAAGATGTTTATTTCTGCTTATGTCAAGTAAGTTTGCATTGCTGGTAGCACAACATCAGATATCCTTGCTTTTGATGAAGAAGGTTGTGGGTTCTATTCCAATGGTATGGTGGTGAATAGCTGAAACTGTACTGTGTAGTCCTTAAAGTGGGAGGATGCTGCAGTCCTCAGCACGTCATGTTTTGGTGAAGTTACGTAGTAATTACAAAGCTCTTATGTTTGGCCTCCATTCCCTATTGCCATATTACTAGCTTATAATTTCTTTGTGGAATATAGGCAATGTATTCGGGGGCAGCAGGTATTATATCTGTAGATGAAACCCTGAAATATAACGTTATTTGCTCACTGCTACCTCTTTTAGTTACAGATTTCATTTGTTTAAATTATTTACATCAATTTTAGTTTTGTAGAGATTGTGCATTTTGACTTATTGGTGCATTGTTTCAACAAGTTTGAGTACACTTTTAGAATGGCAATGTTTGGAATTGGTTAGTTTACTGATTAGTGGTGCATACATTGTGTTATTGCTTAGAAGAAAAAAGTTCAACGTAATGCATTTAAAACGCACACTAAGTGTGCAGTACGATACCACACATTTCTTTTCATACATGTTGGAAGATGTACACATGTATGTTTCCATGGTTGCAACTATGAGTGCCACATGCCAGTTTGAATTCAGCCTTACGGTACAGTTTATACATCAATAGCCAGATGAGTTTTGTATGAATATGGGTTTCAAAGATGTTTTATTCAATGTGCAGGGAAGTTATAGTAACTGTTTTCATTGTGGTACTGTTTAGCTTTGCTTACCAGATGGCTGTCATAATTGTGACTGTGGAACTCAGCAATATTAAATGCAACCCAATGTGTGTGTCTGTGTGTGTGTGTGGGGTGGGGTGGGTGGTGGTTTGAAAGCAAGGGGTGAGTGCGTGTGTGAGTGCACAGATGCATGCAATGGGTGGGTGTGTGTAGGGGCGAATGCAAGCAATTTAAGCTGGTTATCTTTCCGAAACTGCATGGTAACACACACTGTATTCTAGCACGTTAGTAACAGCAGACAAGCAATCTTTATACTTTGTCCATGGTTTCGGTCCTTTTTCCACCCTCCACTAAATGTTGGCTTCTCTACATTTCTAGTGCTGCAAATTCCAGACCGAGTTGCATGTCAAGTGGATTTTACAAGGAGCCAATAGCTTGTTTTTCGTGCAGGAGTTTGTGGATTCTATAAAATGGGAGGACTTTAATGCCCTCCCTTTCAGCAAGATACCTAGTAGCTATGAACCAGTTCAGTTTGCCATGCATTCCTTATTGCTATACTTCTAGCTTATAATTTGTTAGTGTAACATAGACAATGTATTCAAGGGCAACAGGCACTTAATTTGTGGATGAAACATTAAAATATAAAGTTGTTTGTGTGTGCAAACTTAGGCATTCATTATAGATCTCTTGTGGTGAATTTTTTGATTTGTACTGCTCCAGACGCTGTGTATATTTAATTAGTGTGGTGGTTAGCATTAAAAAGTCCGAGTCTATTTTTAGAAAGGAAATGTTTGACATTGGGAAGTTTTCTCATTACTTCTTCATGCATTGTCATGGATGGTGCAGCGGTAGTGTGGTCGCCTCAGTAAGAGGTCCTCTGGTTCGTATCTCTGCTGGGGTGCCTTATCTCTGGAGCCTGCTTGTCATCCTGCATTTCTTTAGGTTTTCTCGAGGTGCTCTGGTTTCCTCCCACAGACTCTCCCGGTGAAAAAATGTAAATATAACATAAAATACAGACAATTGATTATTGCTAAATTGTTGAAGGTAATAAATTTAAGCCATGCTCAGTGTGCTGTCCCATACAAACAATATTTTATAAAATCAGGAATGTGAATCAAAGAACACGTGTATGTTTGCATACTCCAAAATATGTATGCATGGGCCTATTCAGACCAAAAGGTACAGTTTGCCCCCAATTAACCAGATGTATTTTATTTTGATGTGGGTTTCAATGCTGTCTCAACCAATGTCCGTTTCGGGTCAGAGAAGTTTTAATGCTAAGTCTGTCCTTCTGGGACTGCTTTTTGCTTTGTTTACCAGCGATCAGTATTTGTGCTATCCAACGTACAACATTTAACTGCAATTCAAACAAGGTGTCTGTGTGTGTGTGTGTCTGTGTGTGTATGTGTCTGTGTGTGTGTGTGTCTGTGTGTGTGTATGTGTGTCTGTTTGTGTGTCTGTGTCTGTCTGTCTGTGTGTGTGTGTGGATGCAAGTTACATAACACCAACAATCTTTATATTGTTGTCCCTGATTTCAGACCTTTCCTCCTCTACATTACTTACTTATTTCAGGGTTTTTAGTGGTGCTCATTCAAGAGAGAATTGCATCCCCTGTGCTTTTTACAAGGGGTGGAGAGTGGGGGGAAAAGTTTAGTTCTGATTATGTCAAGTTTGCTAGAACTGCTAGTAGCATTTTTATTCAGATTGTTGTGTTTTCTACTGTTATGGTATGTTGGTGAAAACTGAAACTGTACTGTGTAGTACTTTAAAGTGGGAGGATGCTGCAGTCCTCAGACTGTCATATTGTGGAGAAGCTACGTAGTAATTAAAAACGTGACTTGTTTGCCATCCATTCCCGTTTGCAATATTACTAGCTTATAATTTCTGTGTGGAACATAGGCAATGTCTTCGAGGGCAGCAGGCGATGTCCTTCAAGGATGCATCTGCAGTCCTAATATATGGGTTGTCCTGCCTCAGGCAGCCCTTCGGTCGGCCGGATTTCAAAGTCTGGGTCTGGCCTCGGCTGATGTCGCACTTCACCCGACGTCACAGCTGCTGGGGTATAAAGGCATCAGCCGACGCCATATTCCTCAGTCTTTCTTGCCGCACGGTGCCCGAAGCAGAAGCTGTTCGCAAGTGCCGGTCGGTCAGATCCAGAGATTCCTACTACCGAAGACTTTTAAAAAAGCTAAGTACCCCGTTGGGGACTCTTTCTTGCCTCAGCCGATGTCAAAGTAAATAATTGTTTAACTTGTGGGAAACAAATACCTCATAAGGATTTCCACTCTTATTGCCTTCCTTGCTTAGGCCCAGACCACGACGTATCAGCTTGTCTAGCCTGTGCTTCCTTCAACCGACGGACGCTTAGACGTCGGTCGGAGTTTGCTGAGGAGTTTTTTGGTCCCGCTTTTGCATACAAAATGCCGTCGGAGACTCCGACTACACAATTACCGAAAAAACGTAAGGAAAAGGACCAGCACTCGCGTTCCACGGCTTCGGCTGAAGCCTCGGTTAGGCCAACCGCGAGTGTCTCGGTTTCGGCCGAAACCGAGTCCTCGGTTCCTCCTTCGGCCGAAAGCATGCCTCCGATAGCCGAGACCTCACAGAGCATGGCTGAATCTGCTACTGAAATTACTGCTACAGAAGCAGGCACCCAGGATTTGTCAGACACTATTCCCTTAGACATATCTACCCCTGCACGTGGGGCTTCTAGACCCACTGCCTCAATGTCTATCAAGGCCTTTTCCAGGGCTAAAGCAGCTAAGTCTACCAAGGCCTTACCTGCTAAATCTCCCTCACACAGGCCAACCTCTAGTACACAAATTCTCAGCCTGGCTGAGGATCTTATTTCTTTGATCAGGGGATCCCAACCTCACCCAGACAGGGCCTCTCAGCCCCCTCCAGACAAGAGGCCTAGGACTGAACCACCGGAACCCGTCTCTACAGACTATTCCTCTGGGGACTCAGATATTTCAGACCATCCTGAAGGCCCATATTCTCCTTATGAGGATTCTGATGCAGAAGACTCCATTCCTTCTGCTTCTCCTCCTGAAGAATTTTCTTTTGGGGAAACACTACATGCTATGAGGGAACACTTCCAATGGCAGGGCCAGGATTTTTCAGACTCAAGGAAAAGGCTAAGGACCTTTTTACACTTACCACAGCATAGGCCTTTAGCCATTCCTCCAGTACTAACAGTTGTTGATGATGCATATAATGATGCCTGTACTGCTCCTGATTCTCTTCCTCCGGCCCCTGCCAAGCCTGACAGATATTACAGGGTCCCGGACACACATTTCCATTTATATAAGGCTCCTGTTGCAGACCCTGAAACCATTGCACAGGGCCCTAAAGGTGTGGCAGCTGCCTCTGCCAAAAACCCTCATCCCTCTGAAAGGGAATCTAGAGCATTAGAGAGATGGGGTAAAAAGGTTTATACTTCTGCTACTCTTTCGGCCAGGGCCTTAAACTGTCAATTTTACATGATACAGTACCAGGAATTTTTGTTAGACCAAATAAATAAAAAACTATTGTCTCCTGAACCTATAGACCGCAAGTCCCTTCAGGAATTGGTACATAACTCTCAGCAGGTCAGTAACCATTTCTTAAAATGTGGCTATGATGCACTTGAGGCTTCCTTTAGATCAGCTATAATTGGAACAGTGATTCGAAGACATGCCTGGCTAAAAGAGCAATCCTTACCAGACCATGTTAAGTCAAAACTCCTGGATGCTCCTATGGAGAAACAAAGTTTGTTTGGCACCCCTGCACAAGAGGTTATAAAGAAAGTGGAAGAAAAAGCTAAATCTGTCCAAACAGTCAAGGATTTCTTACAGGTCCAACCTCCGAGGTTTAGCAGAAATTGGCCTTCGAAGAACTGGTCCTTTCCAGACTCCTCCAGAGCACAGAGAGGCAGAAATAGACGCCCAAGAGGCAGAGGTCAATCTAGGGGTGCCTACAGGGGACGTCAGTGGCAACATGCCAACCAGAGAAGTGCTGCCACAGATTCAACTACAGCCGCTTCCGCAGGACAGACACAATGACTTGACTCTAATTACGCCTACCAGGGAACAACTGGAAGCACCCTTGGGCGGAAAGCTAGCCTTATTCTCAGACAACTGGCATTGCATTACAGGAGACAAATGGACTTTACAAACAATAGACAAGGGCTACAGGTTTTACTTCCACACTCTACCACAAAAGAGAGGAATGCCAAACCTACCACCAAGCCAAAAAACAGAGGCTCAAAGACAAATCAGCAACTTACTAAGGATGAGAGCTATAGAAAAGGTACCACCTATGGAACAAGGCCAAGGATTTTACTCCAGGCTTTTCCTTGTACCAAGAAAAGAAAAACAATGGAGACCTATTCTCGACTTGTCCGTACTGAACACATTCCTCATTGTTCCAAAATTCAAAATGCTGACCCTCCAGCAACTTCTTCCCATGCTGGCCAAGGAGTCTTGGCTGGTGACTCTAGATCTCAAGGAGGCATACCTGCACGTCCCTATACGACCAGATTGCAGAAGACACCTCAGATTTCTTGCAGGATCAGAGCATTATCAATTCTCAGCATTGCCCTTTGGCTTATCTACTGCGCCCAGAGTATTCACGAAATGCCTGGCATCAGTAATTGCTCATTGCAGGCTCCAGGGAATTCAAATTTACCCATACCTGGACGACTGCCTAATACAAGCGGACAACAAGGCAAAATTAACAAAAGATTTGGAAAATGTCATACAACTGATGCAAGCCTTGGGATACACAGTCAACATGCAAAAATCAAGACTAGTACCATCCCAAAGGATAACCTTTTTGGGTGCAAAACTGGATACATCAGCTCAGATGGCTTTTCTCACAGAAGAAAAACAAAAGCAACTACCAGTCTATTTCATGACATTAACAACACAAACTCAGCTTACTGCAAGGAAAGTCCTGCAAGCCCTGGGTTACATGGCATCCTGCATAATACTGATTCCGCATGCCAGGCTGCATATGAGAAAGTTGCAGTGGTATTTAAGGAATGTATGGTCTCAACACAAGCACAGTCTAGAAGCCCAGATTCCAATCATTCCATGCCTGAAACAAGAATTCCTGTGGTGGGCTCAGGCCTGTCAGCTGAACAGAGGATTGCCTTTCCACAAACCACATCCAAGCCAGACCATCACCACCGACGCCTCAGACCTAGGCTGGGGAGCACACTTAGCGGACAAGTGCATACAAGGCCTATGGACCCAAGACCGGCTGAATCTACACATAAATCTCAAGGAGATGCTGGCAGTGAAGCATGCAATCCAGGCATTCGGACCACTCCTTCAACAAGGTCACTTGCTGATAAGGACGGACAATACCACAGTCATGTGGTACATCAACAAACAGGGAGGCACACACTCATATCCTCTATGCCGGATGGCAATGGACCTGTGGAATGTGGCCCTGAGTCTCAACATTCATTTACAGGCTAGTTTTGTACCAGGAAAAGAAAATTCACTAGCAGACACCTTAAGCAGAACTACCACGGATGCTCACGAATGGATGCTGCATCCAGATATCTTCAAAGCCATAACAAAGAAATGGGGACTGCCAGAGATAAACCTGTTCGCCTCCCCACTCAACCACCAATTGAAGAAATTCTGCACAAGAGCATTCCACCCACTTGCCTGGAGGGTGGACTCCCTTTCCTTCAGCTGGAAAAACCTGACAGCATATGCATTCCCGCCTCTTCCTTTGATGTACAAAGTCCTACTGAAGTTCAAAGAGGATCAGACAAGGGTAATCCTGATAGCTCCAGACTGGCCGAGGCAACATTGGTACCCGCTGCTAAGAAGCATGTCTCGGACACACGCATGGCCTCTACCTCTATTTCCATCACTTCTAACACAGAACAACTACAAGATCCTACATCCCAACTTGAAAACACTGAAGCTAGCTGCTTGGAATATTGCATAAAACAAAATAAGCCAGATTTATCTCAGAGGGTTAAGGACATTATCCTGGAGGCACGCAGACCCTCCACAAGAAAAACTTATTCAGCCAAATGGAAAAGATACCTCATTTGGAGTGCAGCAAAGGGAGAAAATGTCTCATTGGCAAACATAGCACACATCCTGGAATACTTAGCAGAGCTGTTCCACAATGGCCTGTCCTACTCCTCCATTAAGATCCATGCATCAGCAATTTCAGCAGAATACAACATGGATCCTCCTGTCTTCTCTCACCCTCTACTCAGGCAGTTCTTGAGAGGAATCAAAAATGTAAAGCCTCCAAGGAAACCACCTTTACCTACATGGGATCTCAACTTTGTGCTGGAAAAGTTGACACTTCCCCCTTTTGAACCAGCAGCAACAGCAGACTTACAGTTCTTATCTTGGAAAACTGCTTTCCTGCTAGCAATCACTTCAGCAAGAAGGGTATCTGAGTTACAGGCATTAATGGCAGTACAGCCCTTCCTTATCTTCTATCAGGATAGAGTGTCTCTGCGAACTAACCCTACTTTTATGCCAAAAGTGGTCTTCAGAGTATCATTGAACCAAGCGATTCATTTACCTACATTCTTCCCCAACCCACAGAACAGGGGGGAAAGACTTCTACATACCTTGGATGTGCACAGACAATTACGCTACTATCTGGACAGAACTAAGACCAACAGAAAAACTGACCAGCTTCTGGTAGCATATGCAACAGGAATACAAGGGAAAGCAATTTCTAAACAGACAATCTCAAAATGGATAGGAAATTGCATTAAATTTTGCTACTCTTTTCATGGAAAGACTACTCCTGAAAATATCAGATCTCACTCCACAAGAGCTACAGCCACCACTACAGCTTTCCTACGAGGTGTGGCTACCAAAGACATTTTAGAAGCTGTTACTTGGAGCTCCGTGCATACATTTGCCAAGCATTATAATCTTCCTCTATACTCCAGATCCCGAGCAGGTTTTGCAACTGCTGTTTTGCAAGGGATCATGACTACACCATCTTTATCTTAGTGCCTCCTCCCCCAGTTTGGCTATGGTATTCTACCCATATGTTAGGACTGCAGATGCATCCTTGAAGGACATAGTACAGTTTTGTACCTACCATAAATGTAGATGTCCGATAGGTATGCATCTGCAGTCAGGATTACCCACCCTCCTTCCCCTCTGTGGTATTCCTAGGGTACTTACCCCTCTTTTAGCTAGCTGGGGGAATCTATTATGGTGTATTTGTTTGTATGTATATATGTATATATATTTTACTCACTACTGTTTGGAATTATCTGCATTTATCCAAATTTAGCCTTCTTAGAGGGCACCTGACATATGGGGCAAGAAACACTGAGGAATATGGCGTCGGCTGATGCCTTTATACCCCAGCAGCTGTGACGTCGGGTGAAGTGCGACATCAGCCGAGGCCAGACCCAGACTTTGGAATCCGGCCGACCGAAGGGCTGCCTGAGGCAGGACAACCCATATGTTAGGACTGCAGATGCATACCTATCGGACATCTACATTTATGGTAGGTACAAAACTGTACTTTCCACCTGCCGCTGAAACATTGACATGTACAGTTATTTGTTCTCGGCTATCTCTTTATTAGTTAAAATTTATTTTGGTGAAATTATTTTGATTTTTACCTTTCTAGAGATTTAGTATATCGACTTAGTGGTGCATTGTAGTGGGAGGATGCTGCAGTCAAGGGAGCATCGTCCATTGCAAAAAGATGTGTAGTTAGTACGAACTGGTTGTTCGTTTGCCAAACATTCCATATTGCAAAATTAATTATAATGTCTTTGTATCATAGGTAATGTATTCAAGGCCAACAAGCACTTTATCTGCAGCTGAATAATTGAAATATAAATTTAATTTGCTAGCTCCTACCTGTTCATCGGTTACAGATGGCTCATGTGTAATTGTTTCGATGCATTTCACTTTAGCTGAGTTTGTGCTTATTTACTGCTTTGATTGAATTGTATAGACAAGTTTGAGGGTCCTTTATATCATGGAAATGATCGCAATTGGGCAGATTTGTCAATAGTGGTGCTGCATTGTGTCATTGCTTACAGAAACAATTTTCAATGTAGTCAGTTTTAAACATTGGTGCTGCACTGTGTCATTGCTTACAGAAACAATTTTCAATGTAGTCAATTTTAAACATTCTCTATGTGTGCTGTATGATACAATCGGGAAGGTGCATCACAGAACACATTTATGTTTGTACACGTTTTGTACTATGCTTGGGGCTAATTTGACATCAGCCCATACATTAACATGTATCAGTCAGTATCCATATGCATTTTCTAGGAATGTGGGTTTCAATGCTGTTTCAATCGATGTCAATTTCAAGCTTGGAGTAGATTTACTGCTAAGTCTGTTTTTACTGTTGTACAGTTTTGCTTTGCTCCGCAGATGCCTATGATTATTTTTTCTAAGCAACTTAGTGTAATTGAATTAAAAACAAGGGTTGTCTGTGGGGGTACACTTGGTGGGGTTGTAAGTGTGTGGGGGTGGTTGGTAGTGAGGGGTGCAGTTGTGGTGGTTGGTAGTGAGGGGTGCAAGTGTGTGGGTGGATTGGGGTGGAAGGGGTGTGTAAAGTTCCCTAAGTAACTTAGGTGTACCTCATGGTCTGTGTTACTCAAATATGAGCCTGAAGTGCAGTCATACCACCTGTTGTTATGCAAGCCAGTAACTGTCCAGATTTCCAGCAAATGTCAGGTATTTTGGCCTCATACTTTTTGTCTGCCCTTCTTACAGTTTGTAATTTTTCTGGCAAAGTTGTGATAAGTATATGCCTAGAATTATAGGTATTTAAAGTTCAATTGTCTTTTTTGTTTCACGAAATGCAAGGTGACGCCAATCTCTTTATTCACTCAACTTTCTAAAATTACTCTCATGTCTGATTTAAAATCTATCCGTGGGTTGGATCCTTTGTGCGGTCACAGCAACCTCTTTGTTAAACAGCTGCCTAATGTGTAAAATCATTTGAATTTTACTTCTCCAGAGGTTACACATAATGATTTCGGTGCGTGGTAATGACAGCAGTCTGAGTACACAGTTCAGGTATAAATGCTCCTGATTTGGACCGTGTTGTCATTGGTTCCATGTCGCTATGCACACATTTCCTGGGCACAGTAGCCAATGCTGTACATGCCTGATCTACTTGCACATGTTAGTAAACAGCTCTGCACATGACTGGCTACAATAAATCTGTAAACCTTGTATTTGTGATTTACTATTTCTGCATATAAATGAGATTATGCAGATGAATAATTTAGTCTTTCGTGATCCGATTACTCCTGGTGTTATCCCTTATTTTTTAGTTTCGCTGACATGTTATTTCAAGGTCAGACTACAAGACAGGGTTATCAGTTTTTAGCCTACCTATCGCCCAGGAGAGCCTAGGAGGAAACGGCGTATGAGCAGCAGCAATGACAGTGAAGAGCCAACGGTACACCCTGAAGGCTATAGTCTAGTGGACATGCAGTGGTGCTTCTGCGGCCGCTGCACAATTATGAGCACAGAACGTGAATATCACTGCTGTGTGTCATCACCGCGCGCAATCAAAAAATGGAGATAAATAAACTCGGGATCAGAAAGTAACACATGCATCACCATCCACCTGCAATTCGAAACCGCTTGCTTATTACCACACGTCCTAGAAATGCTATATAGGTATCACTGTACGCTTACAGGAAGATACAGACTCACACAGTGGACAAACAGGTAAATGTTTCAATGGTTTCACTGCTGCTGAAGTGGGACTGACTGGCTGCTTGTGCTGCATATTGTAATGTACGAACCCAAAAACCGTTGAAAGGCAAACTGAAACACGATGAGAGCAGGCTTAAAATAAAAATGATATTTATTTGATACAAGTAAAAGTAAGCGCTTTCAGCAAAACTAATATTTTGCCTTCTTCAGACAAACAGCAAGAAACTTAGGTGGAACAAGTTATATATTAAAAGACAATTAATAAAATCAGGAAAGAGTGCATTATTTAATTACTGGTTTCCAGGGAAACCTTGAGAAAACCACAAGTATTGACAAATAGAAGCAGATAATTCATGCTGGTTACAATCTTGGAAATAAAAAATGTATACTGCAACAACGTTTTTAAAAAGCAATCGTAAAGAAAATTTGCTTTTTGATAAAATACTTGAGTATTTGTTATATGCATAAACCCATTTGTTTAAAATATATCATATTTGAATCAACGTCGACTAAACATAATAAACAGTATGAAAAACAAAAGACGTTGTTTTACCAAAAATCATTATGGTTATATAAAAAAACAGTTTGAAAACCTTTTTAAATCTATGAACTAAGATAATCCTTCTGTAAACTTATGCATTATTAAAGTGCATGATTCTGTTATAAAATACATGCGTGTTTACTACAATATCCAGAATTCCTCTAGGTGCATTAACAATTACTATATGTTAAGTCTAAAAGAACCAACTTCTTTAAAGCTCAGCGAAGTTGGTAAACACTGAAAAAGTATAACTTCATTAAAGTGTTTATGTGCAAATAGTAGAGTATACTAAATAAAAATGATTTCACACCCCTGCAAAGACTCCATATATAAACATAAAAATAGGAGATGGATTTAAGAAATATATGATTTCTTCACCTTTGGTTTTTTATAGGAACTAAAAGTTTGTATATATATATTAAGGTGTATCCTGAGTCTAAGTAAATAATGTTACAACATTACCTATTGTAAGAAAGCCACTTTAAAACACATTTAATAGAGAGGGCATCATTGATGCCTGGCATAAGATGGGCTCTGGTACGAACCTGCCATAATAATTCGTCAATTTCTAAAAGAATTTGTCAAGGACCACCCCTTATTTCAGGATTTCTTTGTTGCAAAACCGTAAAACTGAAATTATGTCCGTTGTGCTCTATGATGTGCCTAGCTAAAGCATTGGTTTCATCTTGCTTAGTGATAGCATACTGGTGTTCATATATTCTAGTTTTTATCTTGCGTTCGGTTTTACCGATATAAAATGCCTTGCAAAAATTACACAAAGCTGCATAAATAACAGTTTTTGTTTCGGAATTGTAGTGGTTATTCACCTTGTATTCCTTACCGTTGATACTAAAGTGTGTCCCGACTTTAATGTGCTTACATTGGGCACACAAACCACACTTAAACATACCGTGTGGTCGGTTTGAGTGAGATTTTTTCTTAGACCTCTCTAAGATTGTTTTTAAATTATCACCCCTCCTATAGGTGATTTCAGGCCTATCACCTAAAAGATTGAAAAGGTTCCTGTCATTTCTTATTATGTCCCAATTTTTGTTGATGATCTCTTTAATTTTGTAAGAATCTAGAGAAAAAGTATGCAAAAAACTAGTGCGATACTTGTTGTTATCAGACATATTCCCCGTCAAAATTCCATCTATTACTAAGCCGTCTTCATAAATGATAGCTGTTTTATTGCTATCATGGCCAGGTAATAGAGGAAGGAAATAACCTTTATCTCGTTTACGGGACACTACGGTGATTATACTTGAAATCAAGTTAGGTAGATAACCTCTTGATTTAAACATGTTCATTAGCTTGTTACATTCAACATCAAAATCCTGGTCATCTGTCGCCATTCGTGCCGCCCTAACAATCTGGCCTTTTATGACAGCTCTTTTTTGATGATATGGATGGTTACTTGAAAAATGCAACAAAGAATTGGAATACGTAGGTTTCCTATAAATAACACTTTTAAATCTTTGTTAATTTTATCATTAATAAGAAGTATGTCTAAATAATTAATCTCGGTGTCCGCTATATTGTACTTAAACTGAAGAAAATCCGTCATTTTAGTAATCCTATCTACAAAAGAAGGGATGATTTCCTTGTTACCTTCCCAGATATAAAATATGTCATCCTGGTACCTAGTGTACCAGGTGACATGTTGTTGGAACCACTCATCTTTGAAAAGGAGTGTGGACTCCCAATTTGCCATCACTGCATTCGCGAATGTACCACCACAAGGGGAGCCCATGGCTACCCCTGATGTTTGCAAGTAAAAGTGGTTCTCAAACGCGAAAAAATTGTTGGCCAATACTAACTCCAACAAAGTCTCTACAAGGTAAATGGTATCATCCTTGACATTTTTTGCTGCCATAAATTCCCTGACCCAATTAAGTCCAATCGTTTGAGGTATAACAGTATATAGGTCCTTGACATCTATGGTCAAAAACACTGCATCAGTAGTATATCTCTGTTTACTTATGTTCTCTAGAAAGGACCAAGAGTCTTTGCATATATGGACCTCACTTTCGATAAGAGGTTTTATTACGCTGTCTATATATTTAGCACATGCATGAGTAATGGAACCCCTCCCATCAACTATAGGTCTGAAAGGGGGTGCATGTAGGCGTGTATGCAATTTAGGTGTTCCAAAAAGGGCTGGGATTCTTGGGGCAGCCATGGTCAAGTATCTGTGAACATCTATATCTATGAACCCTTCTAAAAATAAATCATTCAAGATGTTATTGATCTTTTTATATGCAACATGTATTTCATTCAAAGAAACTGGTCTGTAGGCTGATGTGTGTAGGTGCTCCGCCATGTATTCAACATATTTACAGTGATCCATGAATACCACACCCCCACCCTTATCTGGTTTCATGACCCTCACATTACAATCCTTCAAGAGACGTAGAAAATCCCATTCCAATGGGGTGATATTACTAAGGTGTCTTTGATTACCATACATTACTTGGTTTTTAATTGCCCAAAGATCCATCTCGCATATTTTTTCGAATGTATTTAAAATAGGATGAAGAGATGGATTATATGAGCTAGACACTCTTAAAATATTAACCATATTAGTGTCATTGCCCATTAATGAATTTAAATTGAGTTTACGCACAAACACTTTCAAATCTATGATAGTTCTTCCTATATCCATGTGTCGTCCAGGGACAAAAGTAAGATCTTTAGCTAAAAAATCTACCATATCTTGTTGAATGTCCAAAGATGTATAAATATAAACAATAAAGTCACAATTAGTGCTCTTGTATAATTTCGGTTGTAGACCGAAATTAGAAATGTCAATCATCTCCTGCGTGCCCGTCTCTTGTTCCTCGTGTTGTTCTGTGGTTGAGCTCGGGGACGATTGTTGCCCCGAGAATTGTTGGCCGGGCGAAAATCCTGATGGTTCTGTTGATTTGGACATTCAATAGGGTGATTTTGTAGGTCTTGAAGTTGGTTATTGTCCCTAGACCCAACCTCAGACATGTTATTATTATTGTTGTTGGTAAATCTAGGGCTCCTTCTTGGAGCCTGTCTTTGTTCATTAGAATTGTTAGAATTACTGGAGATGTTATTGTTATGTGTTTGAATGGCCTCAACATGCTGTTGACCATTTTCCATGTTCCCATTAGAAAATGTTTGCAGCTTATGAGGAAGTCTAGGGTAAGCACATTTATTAGAATAATCATTTATGTCTCTGGATAATTTCTTTTTCTTGGTAAATAAAAGTTTGTCCATACTAGCTTCAATACTAGAAAAAATCTGACAGTACTCATATTTATAACGAAAAAAATCACCATCAGTTACAATCTCATGTTCTAAGGACTCCAATTCAGTTGTCAAATTGGAAATGTCCCTGGAATAAAAAGTTATAAGTGCCTGCAAAAACTCTATCCCTTGTCGATCAAACAAGTCAATTAACTCTTGGTAAAAGGGGGAGTTGTCAGTCAAGCCAGCGGGAAAACGCCACTGGTGAAGGCCTTTTGGAATTATCTTGTTTCTAATACATTCATTTAAATATGATACTTCTAACTGAAGTTTTTTGCATTTGTATAACTTATTAACAAATTGATCTATTTTATCACTTAAATCAAGGTTCTCACCATCATGTATTGCTGTAAGTCCAACATATGGATTCGATCTTTGACTAAAGAAGTTGTTATTGTCCAAAAAATTAGTCATCACTGGAATCCCATCGTTGTTAGAAATTCCATTGTTACTTCTGCGCAATTGAGAACTGGAGAATGTATTACCCGCTTGGAGACAGCCGGTGGTAGTTGGAATCAAGCGGTTGTGGATAGCGTTGACTGCTGTAATATTGTCGCCAGCTGATGAAGCATTGTTGGCGCTCCGATGGACAGGAGAGCACTGCCCGTTTGGTGGTGGTACCTCATTAGAGTCTACATAAGGAGTAAGCCTCCTAGGTAAATCAGTGTTCATTCCTGAAAGGGGGATGGAAATAGCATCCACTTTCTGTGTGAGAGCGTCGACTCTTCCCAAAAGAGCTTCGACAAGTGCTGTTAGATTCCCGGGTGAATTGGTTATTACTCCATTATCATCGTCTTGCTGTGTAAAAAGAGTAGGAGAAGCCTCTCCGGTTCCATTCGCCATTAGGACAAGCCAAGCAAACCAAAAAAATACGAACCCAAAAACCGTTGAAAGGCAAACTGAAACACGATGAGAGCAGGCTTAAAATAAAAACGATATTTATTTGATACAAGTAAAAGTAAGCGCTTTCGGCAAAACTAATATTTTGCCTTCTTCAGACAAACAGCAAGAAACTTAGGTGGAACAAGTTATATATTAAAAGACAATTAATAAAATCCAATCAGGAAAGAGTGCATTATTTAATTACTGGTTTCCAGGGAAACCTTGAGAAAACCACAAGTATTGACAAATAGAAGTAGATAATTCATGCTGGTTACAATCTTGGAAATAAAAAATGTATACTGCAACAACGTTTTTAAAAAGCAATTGTAAAGAAAATTTGCTTTTTGATAAAATACTTGAGTATTTGTTATATGCATAAACCCATTTGTTTAAAATATGTCATATTTGAATCAACGCCGACTAAACATAATAAACAGTATGAAAAACAAAAGACGTTGTTTTACCAAAAATCCAAAAATCATTATGGTTATATAAAAAAACAGTTTGAAAACCATTACTATATGTGCATTAACAATTACTATATGTTAAGTCTAAAAGAACCAACTTCTATAAATAAGGATATATGAAATAAGGGGCGGTCCTTGGCAAATTCTTTTAGAAATTGACCAATTATTATGGCAGGTTCGTACCAGAGCCCATCTTATGCCAGGCATCAATGATGCCCTTTCTATTAAATGTGTTTTAAAGTGGCTTTCTTACAATAGGTAATTTTGTAACATTATTTACTTAGACTCAGGATACACCTTAATATATATACAAACTTTTAGTTCCTATAAAAAACCAAAGGTGAAGAAATCATATATTTCTTAAATCCATCTCCTATTTTTATGTTTATATATGGAGTCTTTGCAGGGGTGTGAAATCATTTTTATTTAGTATACTCTACTATTTGCACATAAACACTTTAATGAAGTTATACTTTTTCAGTGTTTACCAACTTCGCTGAGCTTTAAAGAAGTTGGTTCTTTTAGACTTAACATATAGTAATTGTTAATGCACCTAGAGGAATTCTGGATATTGTAGTAAACACGCATGTATTTTATAACAGAATCATGCACTTTAATAATGCATAAGTTTACAGAAGGATTATCTTAGTTCATAGATTTAAAAAGGTTTTCAAACTGTTTTTTTATATAACCATAATGATTTTTGGTAAAACAACAATGTCTTTTGTTTTTCATACTGTTTATTATGTTTAGTCGGCGTTGATTCAAATATGATATATTTTAAACAAATGGGTTTATGCATATAACAAATACACAAGTATTTTATCAAAAAGCAAATTTTCTTTACGATTGCTTTTTAAAAACGTTGTTGCAGTATACATTTTTTATTTCCAAGATTGTAACCAGCATGAATTATCTGCTTCTATTTGTCAATACTTGTGGTTTTCTCAAGGTTTCCCTGGAAACCAGTAATTAAATAATGCACTCTTTCCTGATTGGATTTTATTAATTGTCTTTTAATATATAACTTGTTCCACCTAAGTTTCTTGCTGTTTGTCTGAAGAAGGCAAAATATTAGTTTTGCCGAAAGCGCTTACTTTTACTTGTATCAAATAAATATCGTTTTTATTTTAAGCCTGCTCTCATCGTGTTTCAGTTTGCCTTTCAACAGTTTTTGGGTGCATATTGTAATGTGTAAAGGGAGGGCATAGTTAGCAACAATTCATGTTAGAAGCATTACAACTATACAGCTGTTTGTATGTATCGGGGACTCATATGTGCAAGTGGCTAGTGTTGCACACAACTTGACTGCCATTGGTGAAAGCATTGTTGCTTGACATTTATGCACATAGCCATACCGTTGCTGAAAGCTCAGAAGCATATCTCGACAAATGTTGTCGACTGCTTAGTACATGGTGCAAATTACTGAAATTTGTTTTGTTTCAGGTTGTACCACCTGTTTGCCTACAGAGCGTATGTCTTGTGGGTGCATAACAATCGTAAACTTGGATTCGGAAATCGCATGATTCTTCCCGCGTGTGTTGTAGCATGAATAAGAGCTGAATTTCCAGCTGAAAGAAATGACGGTTTGAAGGACTATGGATTTTCTCTGAGCATTGATATGGACTTCTGGTCATCTACGTTTGTTTATCCTGCTGTAATGTTTATACGAAAAGGAATGCTACTATACATTAATGTAAAACTCCTGAATGTGCACTGTAATGGAGAGTAATAAAGTGTTTGAATCATCAGATTAAGATGTGTTTGTCATCAGTGTTGACCCGACAACGTCTTCATAAAACAATTAGATTTTCAGTTCTGATCAACTCATGTAGACCACCATACAGTCTTGCCAGTAGTGCAGAAAGTTGGGTGATTCATATGTACACTCAACTACAACTACCTGTCAGTGGTATAATATTTCATTATAGTATGTAGCTGTGGATTCTCCCATGATGCCACTGTTAAAGCAGACTTATTAGGAACATGTATGTGTACTGGATAAAGGCAGGTTAGGCAATGCAACTTCTCTTGACTATTGTGCAGTTTTCAGTGTGTGCATCTAACTTATTTTTACAATTCATTTTTCATGGTAGGCCACAGTATGTTCAGCTGAGATTTTAGACTAATCCATCCTGAATTGGATATACAGTTCAATTGCTGATGTTGCTAGCTTCCTCGGTTTGCATCATAATCCTGCAAAAGCAATAAATGACATAGCTGAAGTATGGTTTTCGGTATGGGATTGACAAAGGCAACAGATGGCACATGTTAATATGGATGCATTGCAGACTAACATATTTTGTTTCTTTTGCTAACAGTCAGAGGTGCTTTGATTTTATATCCAGTCTGATCAATGTCGACTCGCACCAAGGCCATTTGGAGACATGATAAGTACTGCTGCTATGGTGGGTGGGTGCTCTGTGGGTAATCGCAGGAGATTTTTGCAGCTATGATGTCTTGCTCAGCATTGCTGAATGGACTTTTGGGTATTGCTGTCAATTAATGGATGGGTTCACAACATACACGGCATTTGCCTGTTTGGTGTCGCTGGGTAACGAATTACTTTTCTGTTGCTGGCTTTTTAATAGAGAAATAGATTAGCCGTGATGCTGAACTTTGCAGAAGTTAGAATACAAGTAACCCATCATGTCATGCATTATTTTCTAATGAGTCATGAGTTGCAACATGCTTGGATAATTCAGTCTTCAGTTCACGATGTATTTCTCTTTCTTGTAGGTGTACAACAGCCATGCCTCAGTGCTTTGCATATGGTTGCCGCAATCGCCGAGACTGTCTGCCACCCGGTTTATCATTCCATCGGTTTCCACGTGATATCAAACTGTGTACCCGATGGGTGGTTAACTGTGGCACAGATGTCTGTAACATAAGTCAATTTGTCAAAGCTGAGGTAACCAGTGTAAAGCCACTGCATTTCCTGTGTTCAAACCATTTCGAAGAGAGCCAGTTCGAACTGAATTTTATGCATCAGTTACTTCCAGATGGCATGAAGCCACGACGTCCAGTTAGAAGACTAATTAGAAATGCGGTGCCTACACTATTTGGTTTCTCCACAAAAAATCTACGGACATCAACAATACGTCGCCTTCAGCGCAAACAACACATAAATGTAAGTAAGCAAACGTTTGACCTCAAGATTATTTGTTTAGTAGCAAATCTGTCCAGTAAGTACTGTGGACATCGTAATGGTTGTTATAACTTGATGTATTTTCTAACCATTGCAGCTTATTGATGAACTACTAACTACCACACAGCCCACATTACCGGAGATTGTGACGGAACAACTGTCGCAAAACCACAAGGTAAGTTTTTGCTGCATTCGATTTTTCAGTTGAGTATCATGCTGTGATTTTGGTCAACTTTCAATTGTGACAAGTGGTTGAGGCTGTGTTGTCTTTGACAGATTGACAGTGCAGCGAAACGTACCGTGAAATGTAAGCGAAGTGAACCAGCAGCTGAGTTAGTACAGCAGAATGATGAAGAGCAACCAGAAGACCGTCCGGCCTGTCAAGAACATGTGGAGGTAAGCTGGAATCCATACTTGCAGAAAATAGACTAGACAAGCATTTCTTTGCTATACTGCTATGCTTATGTATGTCACAGTAAGCTTGATTTCTATAGGCAATATGAGAACTGCTATTGTCAAGTGGACATGGAAGAATGTCTCTGCTCTTAATGTTGTGTCTTCATGCAAGAGTGTGAAGTGTTGACAGGCTTATAGGCTTTCACTGATGACCAATCCTTGATTCATGGAAAACTGGTTTATGGGTTGATGACACAGCATGTCATGTCAGCCATGTGTAAATGGTGTTTTCCTGATTCATGTTTGTAACTAACGAGAACAATTCATGGTTGACAGTTGATTTTAAGGAGAGGATTTTTATATACGCATTTTTAATAAGGAGGGAAAGTACTGCACTAACTCACAACAAACCTTTGTAGCGTGCTGAAAGATATACATGAGAATGTGAAACTTAAAAACAAAGTAATCTGAAAGGAGGGGCCTGCTCAGAATGCAAAAATCAGAAATTTGGCATTTTGGTTTACTGTCTGGAAATTGGTTGATGCAGTTTCTTTAAAGTTAGTATAAAAGGCATACCATAATTGATTTAGTTGTGTAAGCAGAATTCAGCCCTAGACTAGAGCATGTTTGATGTATTGAGTAGAAACTATGGCCGACTGTCTAAGTGACCATCTTCCCATATATATTTTTAGACAACACACTAATGTCCAAAAACACCATTACAATGACACTCTCACAGCCTATCACATTTCCACAGATACACACTAATTTCTTAACCAAAACTATACAACTGGAACGTCCTAAAACATCTCCCCTTGATGAAGCAATATCAGAGTTCAACAGAATTTTCCTAAGCGTTCTAAATGGAATTGCTCCAACTAGAACCAAAAGAGCTAAAGCCATTGCTGCTGCTGTTTGATTATCCAGAAGTATAAAATAACTAATAAAAGAGGGAGACAAAACCTGGAAAATCTGGAAAACAACCAAAACTCAACTTAACAATTAGAATTTGGTATTTTGAGTGGTTCCTCAGCTGGCTAAATATCTATCAGATAAGAATTCTGTTATACAAACCTATAAACCACTAACCAACTTTACCAAAAACTCATTGATCCTCCATAAATTAACTATTAAACTATACTCATACAAGTCTAATAAACCCCACACTTCCCAACATCAGTGGCAGTTATAATGTCTCCAATCATTTAACTCTCACTTCCTTCAGTCGATCAACACCCAACTCAACAATATGATCCCTTTCTTTCCATCAGTCCACCCCCCCAAGCTAAATGGCCATCCACACTGCTTTTATTTATTTAACATTTGTTTACTGGGAGAGTCCGACTTGGAACAAGGCCAATTTTCACCAGAGGCCTGGGGAGAAATGCTCTAGACACGTCTTTGAAACGTGGGAGGAAACCAGACACCAGAGGAAACCCGCACGAATGCAGAGAGGGCATGCAGACTCCACACAGAAGATACCCCAGCAAATAATTGAACCGGAGAACCTCTTGCTGTGAGGCGACAACGCTACTGCTGCGCCACTACGCCGTCCTTTCCCTTCTACTTGTCTCCCAGTTCTACTATAAAAAAATGTCTTCAAAAAATAAAACCGGAGGGAAGGAGCCTAGATGGCCAACTGAGAGCAGTGAATTTTGAGAGCTCCATAAACTAGTATAATAATATAGGAACATTTTATTATTTTCAGATTTAAAACATCAGAAAATCTATAGATAAACTACTAAACTACATAAATATCAATTTTGGTGGAGATGTACAAAAATGTCTTGTCAAGTAACTTGGAGATATATTGAGTCACTGAATATGAATATGAACAACTCAAGGAATTCTCATCTAGATGCTGCTTTGAAAAAAGGACTGCAATTGATGACATCTACCTTACAGAAACTATCTTTGAAGATGGATGGCTTTAAAATGACTCAGAAAACCTCAAATTAAATTCTCAAAAACAGACTGATACTCTTAAGGAACTATTATAGCAACACTATACAAAAATAACAAATATAGAGACTTCTCTAAATGACATTGAAGGGAGACTCAAACAGGAAGAATTCCAAAAAGAATTTCTGCTTAAACAGAATACATGGCTGCTTAACAAAATAGATGACTTAGAAAACAGGGAAAGGAGAAACAACATAAGGATCTTTGGTCTGCCTAAAAACACTGAAGGAGAAGATTTGGAATTGAAAGGGCGCATAGAGCACTGAGGAAACCTGCTTCTAACTCAACAAATACTCCACCTAGATCCATAGTTATAAAATTTCTTTCATTTCTGGATAAGGAACTAATATTAAAATCTGCTTGGAGAAAATCACCATTAAAATACAATCAAAGCCTGATAAGGTCTAGCAATGATTATTCTTCCAGAATACTAGAACAAAGGAAAAAAGTCTGGCCAATAATAGTTGAAATAAAACAACACTAAAGCCCAGCTGGCCTTTCCAGCCAAGATAAAAATACTTTTTGCCAGTGAAATGAGAACCTTTAATAACTTAGAAGAAGCTACGATATTCATCAGAAACCACAACATAGTGTCTATCCCAGAAGAAATGGAATGGATGGCCCATACTCTTAAAAGAATAAAAGAAACAAATCATTGGACTGATGCTAGAAAGAAGAAACAAATAAAAAACTGATTCCAAGATAGCTGTCCCAAAAATAACTGATACAACTACATCTCTCAAAGTATCAAATGATATGGTACATCACTTGTCATCTGCTTTATTTAAAAAAAGGAGGGTTTCTTAAACAACTGAGAAACACTAATGATTTATTCAGAATGTTCTGAGAGTCCAATAATTCTTCACAAACAAAGGTAGGTCACGATGGGTTACTATTTACATTGTATATAAGCCAAACAAAGCAACATGTAATACAAACATAGAAGTTTCTATTCCCCTACTTGAACTCAATGAATACTTATCTTCTTCATTTTTCACTGATTATACTTATAATAATTTAATTAATTTAATTCAACAAGGTACCGATGTTCTTCGTCTCACATTGCTGCAGTCATAACCTATGGGTAGTCCGCTGTCCTCGGTCGGCCCGAATACCAAAGAGCTGGACCGGCGTCGGTCATTGTCGCCTATAGCTGACGTCAGTACGTAGTAGTACTTAAGCGCATGACCGACGCCATATCCTCAGTCTTTCTTGCCGCGTGGTCTGAAGCAGAAGCAGCGTTTGCAAGTGCCGTTCGGCGTTCTGAAATTGTCATTTATCGAGTTTCAGACCGAAGACCAAGTTGGGCTAAGTACCCCGTTGGGGAAATCTTTGTCTTTTCTTGCCTCAGTTATCCGGATGTCAGAAAAAGTCAATAATTGTATTTCTTGTGGGAAACAGATACCGCATAAGGATTTTCATTCTTTGTGTATTCCTTGCTTAGGGCCTGAGCACGACGTGGTCGGGTGTCACTTTTGTGCTAGATTTATCAAGCGTACAATTAAACGGAGGTTAGACTGTGCCAGGCTTGTTTTTGGTAAAAGGTGTAACTATAACATGCCGTCGGATTCTCCGACGCCCGCTACTGCTAAAAAGCGTAGAGATATATCTTTGAAGTCTAAGCAGGATGAGTCGTCCGTTGCGGACGCCGGTTCTTTAGAGCCTCCGGTTGAACCGATGGTCCCTGCTGAGGGTTCGGTTGAATCCCATGGGGGAACCTTTAATTTTACAGGAGTTGGCCTCTCCGGAGGTAGGCCCGGCTGAGGGTGCTTCTCAGGTGTCTGTGGTTCCATCTTTACAAAAAGTTATTAGGCCTACTACTTCGGTGGCTCAGGTTCATGCTAAGGCCAAAACTTGTCAAGGGGGCCCTGCCCATGGTTCTAGTTCTCCAGCCCCTGTTCCTAAAAAGCATATGTTGAAAATGGCTGAGGATTTGATTACTTTGATCAGGGGTTCTATGCCCCCCCCCCCCCGGAGAAGAGACCCAGGGTGGAGGCAGATTTAGAGGGGATGGATCATTCCTCAGATTTCTCTGATTCCTCAGTTGAGGAGATTCATGACTTTCCTTCTTATTTGGATTCGGATGCAGAGGACTCCAGTCCTTCTGCTTCTCCTCCAGAGGATTTTACTTTCTCTGAGACTTTACATTCCATGAGGGAGCATTTCAAGTGGGAAGGTCAGGATTTTTCGGATTCTCGGAAAAAGCTCAGGGAATTTTTGTTTCTGCCACAGCATAGGCCCTTGGCTATTCCTCCTGTCTTGGATGTTGTTCAGGATGTTTTTTCTGAATCTTCCCTTAATCCTGATTCCTTACCTCCTGCCCCTGTTAAGCCGGACAGATACTATAGAGTTCCTGAAGCACATAAGTATTTGTACAAGAGTCCCAGAGCTGATCCAGAAACTATCACTCAAGGTCCGAAGGGTATTAAAGCTTCTGTGGCTAAGAATCCAGTTCCTTTGGATAAAGATTCTAGGGCTTTGGATAGATGGGGGAAAAAAGTGTACACCTCATCTACGCTAGCTATGAGGGCTTTGAATTGCCAGTTTCATATGTTGAAGTATCAGAATTTTTTGTTAGGTCAATTGCAATCTAAAGTGGATGCTTTATCTGAGGGTATAGAATGTAAGGAGCTTCAGGAGTTGGTTCATGCATCAGACCAAGTTGGCAAGCATTCTTTGCAGTGTGGTTTTGATGCTCTTCAAGCTGCATCCAGGGTGGCTGCTACTGGTTCAGTTATTCGTAGACATGCCTGGCTTAGGGATCAAAATTTGTCAGAGCATGTTAAGGCTCGAATTTTGGATGCTCCACTTCAATCAGAAGTTCTTTTTGGGCCTTCTGTGGAATCGGTTTTGAAAAAGATGGAAGATAAGGCTAAGTCTATGCAGACGGTCAAGGATTTTTTGCAGGTGCAGCCCCCTAAGTTTAGTAGGAATTGGCCTGCTAGAGGATGGTCTTTTCCTTCTTCGGATTATCAGTCTAAGGGCAGATCTAGGCATGGTAGAGGTAGAGCTCACTCTCAGGGTTCTTTCAGGCCTAGAACTGGGAGTTCTCCTGCACAGTCTTCTGGTGAAGGCAGGGGTCAGCCTTTTCGTAAACAGTCCCAATGACCTGTATTTTCCGCTGCCAGACCCTTCTCTACTGGCAGCTCCTCTGGGAGGAAAGCTGGGACTTTACAAGCAAAGCTGGCATTTGGTCACCCAGGACAAATGGGTGTTGGATATAATAAATCACGGCTACAAGTTTTATTTTCACACTTTTCCTCCTTTCAAAGGCATGCCGGATGTGCCTCCTCAGCAAAGGATGGAGGCTCGGGTGCAAATTTCTTTACTTTTGCAGATGGGGGCAATTCAGGCGGTCCCTCCGTCAGAAGTAGGCCTAGGTTTTTATTCTCGCCTATTCCTAGTGCCAAAGAAAGGAAACACTTGGAGGCCAATTCTGGATTTGTCCATTCTCAATACCTACCTAGACATTCCAAAGTTCAAAATGTTAACATTGCAACAACTTCTGCCTATGATGGGCAAAGATCACTGGATGGTAACCCTGGATCTCAAAGAGGCCTATCTGCATATCCCTATCAGGCCCTGCTGCAGGAGATTCCTGAGATTTCGGGCTGGTACTTTTCATTATCAGTTCTCTGCATTGCCCTTTGGCTTATCTACTGCGTCCAGAGTGTTCACAAAAGTTCTGGCTCCTGTGATTGCCTTCTTCAGACAGAGAGGAATACAAATCTATCCTTATCTGGACGATTGCCTGATTCTTGCTCAAAACAAAGACAAGTTACTGCAACACCTCCAGTATGTAATGACAGTTTTCAGGTGCCTAGGGTATTCTGTGAACGAAATAAAGTCCAGTCTAGTACCCTCTCAAGACATGTGCTTTCTGGGTGTGAGACTGAATACAGCTTCTCAGATGGCTTTTTTGACCCCGGACAAACAAAGTTCTCTTCATCTATACTTCCAACAGTTATCAGGAATGTCCAGGCTGACTGCAAGGACAGTCCTTCAAGCCATGGGGTTCATGGCATCTTGTATTCTAGTACTTCCCAATGCCAAACTGCATATGAGGAAGCTACAATGGTATCTCAAAAGTGTGTGGACTCAACACTGCCACGATTTGGACACTGTCATTCGGATTTTACCATGCATCCAGAAGGAATTTCTGTGGTGGGCTCAGGAATGTCACCTAAACAAGGGACTCTCTGTGATCCAACCAGAGGCGAGTCAGATCTTAACGACAGATGCCTCGGACTTGGCTTGGGGAGCACACTTCAACGGGAAATGGATACAAGACATGTGGCCTCCCAAACTGCTGCATTTACACATCAATATGAAGGAGATGTTAGCAGTTCAATTTGCTTTGATGGCCTTCAAGGATCTGCTTCAGCCGGGACCGGTGTTAGTTCAAACAGACAACACAACAGTCATGTGGTACATCAACAAGCAGGGGGGAACCCATTCCTACCCTCTTTGCAGACAAACAATGGTTTTGTGGGAAACTGCTCTGAGTTTGCAAATCAGTCTTCAGGCACGGTTTCTGCCAGGAGCACAGAACTCCCTAGCAGATGGATTAAGCAGGCACATGGTGGATCCCCACGAGTGGAAACTGGATCCTCAGGTATTCAAACAATTGACTGTGGCTTGGGGCACTCCAGACATAGATCTGTTCGCTTCTCCACTAAATTTTCAACTGCCAAGATTTTGCACAAAGTTGTTCCACCCAAATGCTTGGAAAGTGGATGCTCTATCCTTCAGTTGGAACAACCTTCACGTTTATGCTTTTCCTCCTCTGCCTCTTCTTCCCAAGGTACTCTTGAAGGCCAGGCGGGACAAGCCTTGCATGATTTTTATAGCACCAGATTGGCCACGTCAACATTGGTATCCTCTGCTGAGGAGTTTAATTCGGGAGTCTCCTTGGCCTCTGCCACAGGTTCCTCATTTGTTATCCCAGTCAAACAATCATTTTCTCAATGTACGGGTGCAGTCCCTGCATCTGACAGCTTGGCGTATTCAGTGATGGAGCCGGTAGGGGCTCAGCTTCCTCAACAGGTTTTGGATGTCATTTTGGAGGCCAGGCGGCCTAGTACTAGAAAGGTTTATGCTGATAAATGGAAGAGATTTTTTCTTTGGAGCACAGCAAAGGGTTTTGATGTTTCAGTGCCTAATCTTAGTTTTGCATTACAGTATCTTGCTGAATTACCAGACAAGGGTTTGTCCTTTTCCTCTGTGAAGGTTCATGCTGCAGCCATTTCTGCTCACTATGATTGTGACCCTCCTTTATTTTCCCATCCTTTGTTCAAACAATTTCTTAGAGGGGCAAAGAATATAAGACCCCCACGTCGAGCTCCTACTCCTTCCTGGGATCTCAATTTTGTGTTGGAGAAGCTTACTCTACCTCCTTTTGAACCTGCAGCTACGTCTGAATTGAAGTTTTTGTCTTGGAAGACTGCTTTTTTGTTGGCCATTACTTCTGCTAGGAGGGTATCCGAATTACAGGCACTCATGGCAGTTGAACCCTTTCTGATATTTCATAAGGATAGAGTTTCTTTGCGAACTAACCCTACTTTTATGCCTAAAGTGGTTTCAAATGTGGCCTTGAACCAGTCTATTCATTTGCCTACTTTTTATGCTGATCCCCAAAATAAGGGGGAAAAAGTCTTGCATTCTTTGGATATCCACAGGCAGTTGCGTTACTACTTGAGCAGAACTAAGGAGTTTAGACAGACTCAACAGTTATTTGTTTCTTTTGCTTTGAGTTCACAAGGGAAAGCTGTTTCAAAGCAGACTATTTCAAAGTGGATTGGTCAATGTATTGCTTTTTGTTATTCTCATCATGGAAAGGATGTTCCTGTGGGTATCAGACCTCATTCTACTAGGGCTACTGCCACATCTACTGCTTTTTTGAGGGGTGTAGCTACTAAAGATATTTTGGAGGCAGCTACTTGGAGTTCAGTACATACTTTTACTAGACATTACCATCTCCCTCTTTACTCCAAGTCCAGGGCTGGGTTTGCCACTGCTGTTTTACAGGGCATGTTAGCAGCTCCTAATACTATTTAGTTTGCCAGCCTCCCTTTTCCTTTGCTTTGGGATTCTACCCACAGGTTATGACTGCAGCAATGTGAGACGAAGAACATAGTACAGTTTTGTACCTACCATAAATGTAGATGTTCGAGGATCCACATTGCTGCAGTCCTATTATCCCTCCCTCCTTCCCCTCTTTATATATATATATATATATATATACATATATATATATATATATATATATATATATATATATATATATATATATTTTGTGGGGTTTTCTTTTAGGATTATCTTTAGTTCCACACTGGTGGTTGTTGGGTGTTTACTATTTGGGCTTAGGCCTTCTCACATCTGGGGCAAGAAAGACTGAGGATATGGCGTCGGTCATGCGCTTAAGTACTACTACGTACTGATGTCAGCTATAGGCGACAATGACCGACGCCGGTCCAGCTCTTTGGTATTCGGGCCGACCGAGGACAGCGGACTACCCATAGGTTATGACTGCAGCAATGTAGATCCTCAAACATCTACTTTTATGGTAGGTACAAAACTGTACTTTCATCAGAGTTCAGACTCAAATGTAACAAATTAACATTGTATATATATATATATATATATATATATATATATATATATATATATGTGTATATATATAAATATATATATATATATGTAAATAATAGCAGTAACAGTAGAGTGTTTTTTTAAAAATGCTGTCATGGAGACTAATGCCTTCTTCAGTTAAAGTATGATTTAGAAATGTCATGTATATCCTGGTTGAATAATAGTAGCAAGCTCTTAGTAAATATGTCATCATTATTCTGTGTAAATATATATATCATTTATGGCAGGTATCACAGCTACAAGTGCTGTTTGATCAATCCTGATATCGTGTTCATGGATGCAGCTGTATCTGGCAGCTAGTACAAATGTCATTATTATTCTGTCTAAACATAGTTAATATCAATTATGGCAGGTATCATAGCTTTGAGAGCTGTTTGATAAAGCCTGTTATGGTGTGTGTGGATGCAGCTGTGTCTGGCAGCTGTTGTATGTTGCCTTTTTCATCTCCGGGAAGCTGTGGGTTGCGGCTTGTGATCAAGGTTTACTGATGTTTGTGTATTCGGAAGAGACATTTGGTGTTTTAGCCTGAATCCAGGGGAAGGGGGTGGATAAAACTATGATTTGGGATATCTTGGCAGAGAATAATTTGTTTATACATCTGCTGAGTGAGAGGTGAGAAGGCTGGAAGAATGTGATATCTCTTGTGGTGGCTTGTTGGGAGGTTTTTTTTTTTTATCTGCTTGCTCTCCGTTCTTTTCCAGGCTGCTGCCTCACTGAAAGGGAGGGAATTTAGGCTTAAAGTTGCAGTGAAGTGAAGCTTTGCTTCAGGTGCATCGTGAGCCTTTGACAGACACACCAACAGATACAAATGCTCCCAGGTTGCTGTGGTAACGCAGACAGAGTGATGATAATGCTTAAGGGCTCTGAAAAGCCTCTGAGATGATTCTCTGCAATGAAGTTTTTGGTTTCAAAAAAAAAAAATATATATATATATATATATATATATATATATATATATATATATATAAAGGGGCTGTTTTAAACCACATGTACACATACTGATGGTCTCCCAACACTTCATTTAACTCATTAAGTTGATTCTTGATAAAAAAATAAATCAATAATAAGTGCAACTTTATATTTAAAATGTATTTTGGTCCAAACACATTAAGGACTTGCATAAGAGTGGACATCTGAGTTATTGTGAAAGACTAAGAGCACTTGGTCTTGGGCAGTACCCTTTACAGTGGTCTGGGAGGTGGGCTTACTCGGACATGTTGGACATATGGGGATAGCTGATTCTAGGGGTGTTTGAGTCATCAGATTTCCTTCATGGAAATATATGTGGAAATGGAAGGTGTGTTGAGTGGTTCACTGGCAGAGTGGCCACTGCAAGGAACAGGCTGGTAAAATGGAACAGGACAAATATTGGTTTGAATATTTTAAGAACAGCCTGGAAGCACACCACATGAACTAGTGAATAGTATTCTGACATCACCGGATGGGCATTGTTGCCCATACTTGAAGTACTGATATGTGTGTATGTAAGGATGGAAATATAACAAATAAGAAACTAGAAGGGTCTCATAATTTAAAGTGTATGGAATTAATAAACATGCTTGGAAGGAGCTAATAATAAGAGTAAACATTACAGCGTGTGGTCTCTGAAATCACTAAGCAACAGCCAAAAAAAAACCACACAATAGTTATGAGATGTATGATTTTAGTAAATCTAGACATAAAATATATAATCGTCATATAAGATGAAGCAGTCTGCTGAATTTAGATATTAAAGACAGGATTTAATAACATGGGCTTGTGTATAATAACACTACTATCTTAAACTTGTCATAAATGACATACACTACACTGAACATCAAGGGGAAGCATGATGATTTTCTCATATAAGTAAATATGCATAACAAGTTATATAATTGCTTTAACTTGAATTGTAGATGTCCTTCATGGATGCATCTGCAGTCATAACAAGTGGGTTGTCCTGTCGTCAGGCAGCCCTGCAGTCGGCCGGATTCCAAAGTCCGGTCCGCTTCGCTGATGTCGCATTCCATCCGACGTCATCTCTGTTGGTCTTCGGGTATAAGAGCATCAGCCGACGCCATTTTCCTCAGTCTTTCTTGCCGGCGCCCAAGCACCAGCTGTTCGCAAGTGCCGGTCGGTCGGATCCAGAGATTACTTCTACCCAATACTACTTCGAAGACTTCTAAAGCTAAGTACCCCGTTGGACTCTTTCTTGCCTCAGCCGATGTCAGAAAAAGTTAACAATTGTTTAACCTGTGGGAAACAAATACCTCATAAAGATTTCCACTCTTACTGTCTGCCTTGTTTAGGCCCAGCCCACGACGTAGCAGCCTGTTCGGCCTGTGCCTCTTTCAACCGACGAACGCTTAGGCGTCGGTCGGAGTTTGCAGAACAGTTTTCCGGTTCTGATTTTGCGTGCATTATGCCGTCGGATCCTCCGACTACCCCAAAACGCAAAGATAAAGACCGACACTTGCGTCCGCGGTTTCGCCGAAACCACGGTAAAGCAAATCGCGAGTGTCTCGGTTTCGCGAAACCGAAAACTGCTCAAAGTACAGATGAACCTATTCTTACAACTGAGGCCCCTGCTACAACTCTTGAATCGACCTCAGAAATGTTACCCACTACGGTGGTTGACTTATCAGACACCATCCCCTTGGATGTCTCTACCCCAGCACGTGGTGCTGCTAGGCCTCCAGCTACCATGTCCATTAAGGCCTTCGCCAGGGCTAAAGCAGCCAAGACTACTAAAACAGTGCCTGTTAAACCCCCACATCCAGGCCCTCTTCTAGTTCTCAAATGCTTTCTTTGGCAGAAGATTTAATTTCTTTAATTAGAGGATCTCAATCTCACCCAGACAGGGCCTCTCAGCCCCAGAGAAGAGACCTAGGGCAGAGCCCCCTGAGCCAGTGTCTTCTGATGATTCTGCTGATGAATCAGACATAACTGACCAGCCTGAGGCTCCCTTCTCCAATTTTGAAGATTCTGATGCTGAAGAATCCATCCCAGCTGCTTCCCCACCAGAAGAATTCTCCTTTGGGGAAACCTTGCATGCCATGCGAGAACAGTTCCAATGGCAGCAACAGGATTTTTCAGACTCCAGAAAAGACTTAGGACCTTTCTGCACCTCCCACAGCACAGGCCCTTAGCTATACCTCCTGTTCTCTCTGTGGTGGATGATGCTTTCAATGATGTTTGCTCCGCTCCAGATTCTTTACCCCAGCCCCTGCCAAACCAGACAGATTTTACAGGGTGCCAGATACTCATCACCACCTTTACAAGGCCCCACTTGCAGACCCAGAAACTATATCCCAGGGTCCCAAGGCAGTAGCAGCGACCACAGCTAAAACCCTATTCCTTCTGAAAGGGAAGCAAGGTCACTAGACAGATGGGGTAAAAGGTCTACACTTCAGCTACTCTTTCAGCTAGAGCTTTAAACTGTCAGTTTCACATGATACAATACCAAGAGTTTATGCTTGATCAGTTAACTAAAAACTAACCACTGATGAATCTCTTGATAAGAAATATGTATTAGAGATGGTAAATAACATACAACAGGTTAGCAACCATTCCTTAAAATGTGGCTATGATGCACTGGAGGCTTCATTTAGATCAGCCATGACAGGCACAGTGATAAGAAGGCATGCATGGCTAAAGGAACAAGCTTTACGGATCATGTTAAAGCTAAGTTGCTAGATGCTCCTATGGACAAGACAAGTTTGTTTGGTACACCTGCCCAGCAGGTTATGAAGAAAATGGAAGAAAAGGCAAAATCTGTTCAAACTGTTAAAGATTTCTTACAGGTTCAACCCCAAGGTTTAGCAGGAACTGGCCTGCCAAAATTGGGCCTTTCCTGACTCCACAAAATTTCAAAGGGGCAGGAATAGACGTTCCAGAGGCAGAAACCAATCCAGAGGAGGTGCCTACAGAGGCGACAGTGGCAAGGTAACAACAGAGGCACAGACACAGCCACTGCCTCTACATCAGCACAACCACAGTGACTTAATCCTAAATCCTACCAGGAACAAATAGCAGCTCCTCTAGGCGGAAAGTTAACCTTATTTTCAAAGAACTGGCACTACATAACAAAAGACAAGTGGATTTTACAAACCATAGATCAAGGTTACGGTTTCACTTCCACACTTTACCAGTCAAAAGAGGAATGCCAAATCTACCTCCAAATCAAAAAGCAGAGGCTCTACGCCAGATAATGGAGTTAGCAAACATGAGAGCTGTGGAAAGAGTGCCAACAGCAGAACAAGGAAAGGGGTTCTACTCCAGACTATTCCTAGTTCCAAGAAAGGAAAAAGTTGGAGACCAATTCTCGACCTGTCCACCTTAAATACATACATCATTGTCCCAAAATTCAAAATGCTGACCCTACAGCAGCTTCTTCCCATGCTGGGCAAGGAGTCTTGGCTGGTAACTCTAGATCTCAAGGAGGCATACCTGCACGTCCCCATTTGACCAATCTGCAGAAGATACCTCAGATTTCTTGCAGGATCAGAGCACTATCAATTCTCAGCATTGCCCTTTGGCTTATCTACTGCCAGAGTATTCACAAAATGCCTGGCATCAGTAATCGCCCATTGCAGACTACAGGAATTCAAATTTACCCATACCTGGGCGACTGCCTGCTACAAGGGACAACAAAAGCAAGCTGACAACAGATTTACAAAGGGTCATTTACTTGCTACAAGGACTGGGATACACAGTCAATTTACAAAAGTCAAGGCTGATACCATCCCAAACAAGGACATTCTTGGGCGAATTGGACACAGTACAACAAATGGCATTTCTGACTACAGAAAAACAAAAGAACTTCCTCTTTACTTCTTGGCACTAACAAAACTGAACAAGTTAACAGCAAGAAAAGTTCTGCAGACCTTGGGCTTCATGGCATCATGCATAATCTTGGTCCCATTTGCCAGACTACATATGAGGAAACTACAGTGGTACCTAAAGAATTTATGGTCCCAACACAGACACAGTCTAGAAACAGAAATCCCACTAATTCCATGCTTAAAACAGGAGTTCCTATGGTGGGCTCAGGCATGCCAGTCAAACCCAGGCCTACCCTTTCGCAGATGTCAACCAAGCCAGACCATCACAACAGACGCTTCAGACCTAGGATGGGGGCCCACATGCTGGACAAATGCGTGCAAGGATTGTGGACACAGGATCAACTTCACCTGCACATCAATCTAAAAGAAATGCTGGCAGTAAAACTGGCAATCCAAAAGTTCAAACCATTTCTCAAAGAGGGCCAGTTGATGATAAGGACAGACAACACCACAGTCATGTGGTACATCAACAAACAGGGAGGCACTCATTCATACCCCTATGCAGACTGACCTTGGGGCTGTCGACCCTGGCACTCAGCTACAACATTCACTTACAGGCAATATCTGTACCGGGCACAGACAATACTCTAGCAGACATATTAAGCAGAACCACTCGGATGCTCACGAATGGAAGCTGCACCGGACATCTTCAAGACCATCTCGAAGAAATGGGGAATGCCACAGATAGACCTATTCGCATCACCTCTCAATCACCAGCTCAAAAACTTCTGCACAAGGACATTCCACCCACTAGCATGGAAAGTGGACTCACTCTCCTTCAACTGGAAAGGCCTAACAGCATATGCATTCCCACCTCTTCCTTTGATACACAAGGTACTGCTAAAAATCAGGGAAGAACGTCCAAGGATAATCCTGATAGCTCCAAACTGGCCAAGACAACACTGGTACCCACTACTGAAGAGCATGTCTCGGAACAATATGTGGCGAATACCCCTGATGCCTTTGATGTTAACTCAGAACAACTACAGCATCATACATCCAAACCTAAAAACACTGCAACTGACTGCATGGAACATCACATAGCAGCAGCTAATCCAGAACTCTCCCAAAGAGTTAAAGACATTATTCTTGAAGCACGCAGACCTTCAACAAGAAGGAACTATGCTGGAAAATGGAAAAGGTTTGTCATTTGGAGTACGGAAAGAGGAAAAGATGTGTCAAACATAGATATGCCTAATATTCTGGAGTATCTGGCCGAACTTCTTCATTCAGGCCTGTCCTACTCCTCCATCAAGATACATGCATCAGCTATTTCAGCAGAATACAGCTTTGATCCACCTGTTTTTTCGCGCCCTTTGCTCAGGCAGTTCCTCAGAGGAATCAAGAATGTAAAACCTCCAAGGAAACCACCATTACCAGCTTGGGATTTAAACTTTGTACTAGAAAAATTGACACTATCACCCTTTGAACCAGCAGCAACAGCAGACCTACAACACCTGTCATGGAAAACTGCTTTCCTACTGGCAATCACTTCAGCAAGGAGGGTTTCAGAACTACAGGCCTTAATGGCAGTGCAACCCTTCCTAATCTTCCACCAAGATAGAGTGTCCATGAGGACTAATCCTACATTTATGCCCAAGGTGGTATCCAGAGTGTCTTTAAACCAGGCAATCCACCTACCTACCTTCTTTCCTAACCCACAAAACAGAGGGGAAAGAATACTGCATACCTTGGATGTACATAGACAGCTACGCTACTACTTGGACAGAACAAAAAATAGCAGAAAGACTGACCAACTTTTTGTAGCCTATGCAACAGGAAGGGAAGGAAAAGCTATTTCCAAACAGACAATCTCCAAATGGATAGGAAATTGCATACGATACTGTTACTCCTTCCATGGAAAACCAATTCCACAGAACATAAGACCTCATTCTACAAGGGCAACAGCCACTACCACAGCCTTCTTATGAGGAGTGGCAACCAAAGACATTATTGAGGCGGCTACTTGGACCTCCGTGCATACATTTGCCAAGCATTATAATTTGCCTCTATATTCCAGATCCCGAGCAGGGTTTGCCACTGCTGTACTGCAAGGGATCCTAAACACACCATAATCTACTTTTATCCTCCTCCCTAGTTGGCTATGGTATTCTACCCACTTGTTATGACTGCAGATGCATCCATGAAGGACATAGTACAGTTTTGTACCTACCATAAATGTAGATGTCCGAACTGGATAGCATCTGCAGTCAGGATTACCCTCCTCCTTCCCTCTGTGGTACTCCTAGGGTGTTTACCCTCCTAATAGCTAGCTGTTGGGGGGGGCGGGAGTCTTTTATGGTGTATTTGTTTGTATATATGTACATATATGCTTATTGTTGTGTTTACCTCTATCTATTTGGAAACATTGGCATCTATCCAAATTTTTAGCCTGCAAGAGGGCTACTGGCATCTGGGGCAAGAAACACTGAGGAAAATGGCGTCGGCTGATGCTCTTATACCCGAAGACCAACAGAGATGACGTCGGATGGAATGCGACATCAGCCGAAGCCGGACCCGGACTTTGGAATCCGGCCGACTGCAGGGCTGCCTGACGACAGGACAACCCACTTGTTATGACTGCAGATGCTATCCAGTTCGGACATCTACATTTATGGTAGGTACAAAACTGTACTTTTTTGTAACCCATCTTGACCATATATAATACTTAAGCAGTTACCAAGGTAATTAATGTTTTATACATGACATCAAACTGACAAAGTTGTTCAAGAGAAACAGTAAAAGGCCTGAACTTGAAATGCCACAGAATGTAACAATCGTATTCTGAACATATAGTATTAAATTGACAATAGACACTCCATGGGCGTGTGTATAATAACAATACTGCACTATACTGAACATCAAGGGGAAGCATGATGATTTACTCCTGTAAGTAAATGTGCATAACAAGTTATATAATTGCAACAAATAGTCCAATGAGTGCTCCGTTGAGGCAGATGCTGCTTTGCGGTAAACTAATCCAAATGGTAAAGCAAAACAAAACAACAGCAGCAAACCATAGACCAACGCTTCCAATGAAAGGCATATAACAGGCAAACCTCTCATATAAATACGTGTAGATCCAATGAACAAAATCCAGATATAATGTAAACGTTTATTAAAACAGGTTAGCGCTTTCACCAATAATGGCTTCCTCAGACCTATGCATTTTACAAATCTCATCTTTGTTTAAATAGCGCTCATGGCGGGAATTCAAAATTCTTAAAGTGCAATCACATTTAATTTCAGATATTCAACAATTAAAGCAAATGAATCATACAATTAGTTTAAAAACTCATCTAAAAGCACGTGTTTTAAAACACATATAAAAAATATATAATAAATATATGTATATATCTCTGATTATAGGTATGCCTATACTTATACAAATATTCTCCCTATCTAAAATTACCTACGGATGTTCCTGGCTTTTAGGAATGGCTTAATGGGTACTACACCATTGAGACCTGGTTGAATATCAGATCTCAACTTTATTATCCAATTGGCTTCTCTGGTCTCAGTATAGTTTTTTATATCGCCCCCTCTATTGCCTGGCTTAATAGTTTCTAAAATGGAAAACTTAAAAGTATGCCTGGGTCCACTCTCCATAACATGTCTAGCAAGGCATTGTTTCAGACCTATCCGAATATTATATGCATGTTCCCTCATCCTGTCCCTGAGTGCCCTGTTGGTTTTACCAACATAAAATGCTTGGCACTCTTCTTATTTTTGTACACAAATCTTGGTTCCTCTCCCACTATTCTTAATATCTCCGATTCAACAGTTAGCACACCCCAATGTTTCCTTATTATATCTTTAATTTTTGCTACATCACTGGTATAAAAAATAGTACATGCTACTCCTTGCGCTTTACTTCTCCCATTTTCACAGACTATATTCCCATCATTCATTGCTGGCCTATGTGCTAACCCATTATCAAAATAAGGGGCAGCAGCTCAGAAAGAGATATTAGTAGAGGCCTTGTAGATATGTTGTCACTGAGAGAGCAAGCTGCTGCCCCTTATTTTGATAATGGGTTAGCACATAGGCCAGCAATGAATGATGGGAATATAGTCTGTGAAAATGGGAGATATTAAGAATAGTGGGAGAGGAACCAAGATTTGTGTACAAAAATAAGAAGAATCTAAAGCGATTACTATGTTACCCCAAGGAAGAGATAGATAAACATGGTATAGAGATAGAGGGGACAGAAAAATGTAGGAAATGTAATTTTTGTAATTATATCAATTTGGACAATACGTTCATTCATCCCATTACCCAGAAGGAGTATACCTTTAGGGCTCATGGTAGCTGCCTTACTTCCAATGTGGTTTATCTAGCATCCTGCTCTGAGTGCCAAGCATTTTATGTTGGTAAAACCAACAGGGCACTCGGGGACAGGATGAGGGAACATGCATATAATATTCGGATAGGTCTGAAAACGAATGCCCTTGCTAGACATGTTATGGAGAGTGGACCCAGGCATACTTTTAAGTTTTCCATTTTAGAAACTATTAAGCCAGGCAATAGAGGGGGCGATATAAAAAACTATACTGAGACCAGAGAAGCCAATTGGATAATAAAGTTGAGATCTGATATTCAACCAGGTCTCAATGGTGTAGTACCCATTAAGCCATTCCTAAAAGCCAGGAACATCCGTAGGTAATTTTAGATAGGGAGAATATTTGTATAAGTATAGGCACACCTATAATCAGAGATATATACGTATATTTATTATATATTTTTTATATGTGTTTTTAAAACACGTGCTTTTAGATGAGTTTTTAAACTAATTGTATGATTCATTTGCTTTAATTGTTGAATATCTGAAATTAAATGTGATTGCACTTTAAGAATTTTGAATTCCCGCCATGAGCGCTATTTAAACAAAGATGAGATTTGTAGAATGCATAGGTCTGATGAAGCCATTATTGGTGAAAGCGCTAACCTGTTTTAATAAACGTTTACATTATATCTGGATTTTGTTCATTGGATCTACACGTATTTATATGAGAGGTTTGCCTGTTATATGCCTTTCATTGGAAGTTATATAATTGCTTTAACTTGATTTGTGGTTTTGTAACCCATCTTGACCATACATAATACTTAAGTTGTTACCAAGGTAACTAATGTTTTTATACATGACATCAAACTGACAAAGTTGTTCAAGGGAAACAATAGAAGCCTGAACTATGAATGTCACAGAATGTAACGATCACATTCTGAACAAATAGTATTAAGTTGACAATAATCACTCAGTTTAACCTTTGCTGATTATACAAAACAGAATGTTGCCACTTAAACCTAAAAACTTTCAGTATATGCTATTAAATGTTAATTTATGAATATGGAAAGGGAACTTGTAATCATTAATCACAATAAGTGAATTTGTTGTTTTTAACCTATAATTTCACTCATTTTATAATAAGAATTGACAGATGTGAGCATCTTTATGTGTAGGAAATGGGGAGGGATGCACTGATAATTAAAATGCACTAACTTTCATCAATGTTCGCAAAAAAACAACTTGATGCTTTAAGTACGTTATCAACAAACAAAGTGATTACTTAAATCGTGGCAAACAATGAAATATAACTTCTGATCTATCCAGTAAAATACATTGTATTATAAACATTAGGTATAAATATTATTACCATCTGTTTATACTAAGTAATAAGTTTTGAAAGGCTTCATCAGTAAGGGTGAATATGTTAAATAACTGTGCTATAATCTTTTACCAAGGTTTTATTCATGATACATCCTTCTTTACTATGACTGAATTGCTTGTTATCTATCTTTCATATAAATATTAATTGCTTATACAATAAGTAGACATTAATATTACATTAGAATTCTGTCTAATCTACAATGGTACTATATCTGGTCAAAAATAATATAAATATTGCGTATTCCTATTACAAATATTCTCCATATGATAATTCAATTTATGGAGCTCAGATGTTCTGGATTGTCAAGGTATGAGTGATAATCTGATTGACTTAGGTTTATCCATCAGATTAGGAATGATTTTCATTCCATGGCTAGTGCGGATCTTAGTTTTGTTAACTTTTATTAATTTAAATTTGTTATTTCACAAAAACATTTTAGTATGCCTGACCAAAACATTACTTTATTGGTAAAAACTCAAAGTATAAAAATGATTTCCTTTAAAAGCTGAAACATATACTTTATAGTTATCAGAGGAAAATGTTTATTAGTCACAATAAAACAAAAATACATAGTCTAAATAACCTAAGATGGATTTAACTTTATTATCTTTAAATACCAATGACTTAAACAATCCTAGCAACAGATCAAATCTACTGAAATATTTAAAACTGAACAAAGCACAAATTGTCTTCCTTCAAGAAACTAATTTCAAAACAAATGACAATTACAAATGGAATCCTGACGAATATATGATATTAAAAAAATAATAAAATAAACAAGCCGTGAGCAGTCTGCACAGTCAACACGAAGTATTTATTTTAAGCGCTTTTCGTCAGCCCTTATGAGCTGACTTCTTCAGAAACACAGCAACTGACAGCAGATACCATTTAAAAAGGCTGAACAATCAGCCTATATTTTCCAATTAGCCATTTAAACTCAAATTTTAAATTTTAAAGCAACAGTTTTCCCATTATGGTCAACAAGTGAATAGTACTTGTATTCAGAATACAAGCAAAAGGAGCATAACACATGTGCTGTTATAAATTTAAACACAAATGAAATGCTAATAAACGTATCTACTTAGAATGTAATAATTTATGTTATTATTAGGTATTCAAAGTTCATAAAATGTATGCAGTATTGTAGTGACATAAACACCAAAAAACATGTGTACAAATAAAATCATGTTAAATTCTGATACAAAGATCATTGAAATCTTCTATATAGGAAAATAATAAAAAATAAAAAATTAATAAACAATTGTGTATATATGTATGTGTGTGAATGGAAGATTTATCTAATGCTGTTAAAGGTTATTAATATATGTACAGTAGGTGTAAAAAAAGTCCAAAGAAGTCATCTCTTTAGACTGTTTAATTTTAGTAAACAACCAATTGAGCAAAAATCATTCAAACCAGGGAGTCTGTACGCATTCAGCTTCACCTGCCATTTTACTTCTAGTTCCTCAAGTTTCAAATTTCTAGGGCCTCCCCTCGGATCTATTCTCACATGGTCAATGGCCATAAATCTAAAACCATGGTTAGGGTAAGCTGCCACATGTTTAGCAAGGGCATTCTCAAGTTTTCCCTTTCTGATGGCATACAGGTGTTCGTACATCCTGTCCCGCAGTCTTCTTTCGGTTTTACCGATGTAGTATGCTGTACAGGATGTACACCTGGCTAGGTAAGTGATAAATGTAGAATTACAGTCAAATTTACATTTCAACTTAAATTTTTGTCCATTCAAACTAAACGAATTACCTTTGTTTACATGTTTACAGTAATTGCAATTAAGACATTTGTTCATACCAGGACATCAAGAATATATGATATTGGCACAATCCACTTATATCACAAAGACAAAAGGGGTAACAATTTTATGGAAAACAAATGTGATTAACCCAGAAATCATTTATAAGTATAATGATAAAGAAAGACTTATTGCATTAGTAATAGTTAAATATAATAACAGAATATGGACCCTAGCCAATCTATACTGGCTCCCAGGTATTGGAACAGGAACTGTTAAAAAACACTTGGATTTCATTTCCAATAATTATAAATGCAGCTTAATATTTGGAGGAGATTTTTAACTGTATATTTGATATTTCTGAAACTACAAATAAAAGACTGCTGCATACATCTGCTGTATCAAAAGCATTAAACAAGTGGGTAGAATCATTTCATCTTGTAGATACTTTCATATTTAAAGAAGATACATTTTTGTTGTTTTCCCATCAAGATCACAGATTTGGTACCCAAACTAGAATAGATAAAATATTTGCTGCCCATGACTTATACTCTTAAAAATCATTAATTTCTCAATCACTCCCTGCTCCTTTTCAGACCACAATTCACTGGGGTCTATATTACCATATCAAATGGTAAAAATGTGGAACGCTCACATGAACGAAAACGTATGAAAACAAACTTGCTATTGTGGGGGGCTGCACCCTCCACCCCACCCTCCACTAAATATATATTCCAACTCTGAGATCGCACTACAGTGAGGAAAGGTCAAATATTCCAATCCTCACTGTATCGCAATGCCAAAAAAAACAAGTTCATTCTCCTGCGTTTTCGCTGATGTGAGCGTTCAACATTTTTACTATTCGATATGGTAATACAGATCCAATTCACTGATACTAAAACTTTCAAAATGGGTACAAACCATTAATCTTTAACTCCAGAATTCCAGCATATATAACTAAAATTAAGAGTTCAAACCCTGGTTATTATCTGAATTACAGTTCTTCTTGGATATTAATTACACCAAAGAGATAAATAAAATAATGCTATGGGACTCATTAAAAGCTTACATATATGCTAAAACCATAACTTGATATAAAAAAAATCAGAGCATGGGATTCTGAATCATTAGATCTACAATCCAAACTTTTGTCAGTAAAAGCTGAAAAAAATCAAAATCATTTGGAGATGAAAAAGAAAGTAGAAGTACAACAAAATTCTAATACATAGAACCAGTTTAGCTTTAGAAAAACTAAAAATTAATACCTTGGCCACTTTTCCAAAATATCTACATAATTTATCCACAAGAATCAAAATACAATCAAAAGCTAATAACATTAAAAGTATATTCCATGAAAAGAAAGGGAAAATGTCTTGGATATAGGTGACATTTCCAAAACGAAAATATACATATCGATCAATTAAATGTAGATGAAAAATGTTCTAATATAAAAAAAAAACAGAAAAGTTAAAACTAGATCTGCAAGCACCCATATTCTATAAAGAAATTACAGATACAGTAAAAGAGGGTAAAATAATAAAGCTCCTGGTATAGATGACATAATTATGGAAATATATAAACTTTTTCCTTCAAAGATACTATCCCTCTTCCATAAAAATCTATTAGAAATTGAGTCACAAGCTTTAATACCACCCTCTTGGAGATATTCCTTAATCACACCAATCTTAAAGGAAAACAAATCTCCAAACCTCTGTACCTCATATAGATCTATATCATTATTAAATAATGACTATGAGATATTTATGACAATATTAACTAACAGAATGAAAATACCACTATCCAAAACAATAAATAATGATCAAAACAGATTTATATATCATAGACACACACATGACAATATTAAAAGGATAATTTCTCTTAGAGATTATGTTGATAAAGAAAATGAAACATTCATAATTGGCTTAGATATGGAGAAAGCCTTTGATTTCCTAAATTGGGCCTACTTATTCAAAATCCTAATGCTAATTGAATTTCATGCATCCTTTGTTTATCTCCTAAAGAATATATATACAAATAATTTAGCATATGTCAAGTTAGGTCCTTTTACCTCTGAATCTATACATATAACAAAAGGCACTAAACAAGGATGTCCCATGTCACCAATTCTATTTGCTCTGGCTATTGAAATATTGGCAGATTCAATTTGTAACAATATAAAAATCAAAGGAATAGATATTTATGAACAATACAATTTTAAAGTAATCCTATTTGCTTATGACATATTACTAACATTATCTAATACAAAAGAGACATTAGTAGAATTAGATATATTAATTGACAAATTTCAAATGACTTCAGGACTCAGTTTCAATAAATTAAAATCAACATTTTTATTTTTAAAGAAAAAAATAACTGCAGACTAAGGGGATCACATCATAGGGAAACAAGAATCTACCATAAAATATCTGGGAATTGAGTTATACAAGGATAATAATGAATTAGTCTCAAAAAACTGCAATAATATCAATACAGTTAAACTCTCTGTGGAAAAATGGAACAAAATAATATTAACATTTGAAGATAGACTACAGTTAATAAAAATAGTTTTACTGCCCAAGATCCTGTATATAGCCTTGGCAATACAACTGTTACCAGAAAGGAATATTTATTTATTTATTTGTTTATTTGCAGTTGGTTAACCAGGATAGTCCATTGGGCCAATAAGAACCAGTTTTCAATGGAGTCCTGGGGAGAAAAGCTCCGAAACAAAACAAAGATTACATTAATTTACAAAATACATTTTGATTTCAAGACAAGTCAAGTTTTTTTCCTGTTACAAATAAATTTTTAGATTGAATTTAGTAAAACAAAACATTGCATTAGTAAATATACAGTTTCTTGTAAAGGAATAGTCAATTTTGAGAATTATAAGAAGTTATTTACAATTGGCTTAGTATTTGCTAAATGCAAGTATGAAGTTGGTGTATGGAAATATGTGGGACGGTTGCCTGTATGAAGTGAGGAATAGGCTATGTGGGGTGGGAGAGAATATGCTTAAAGAAATAAATGAATGCCTAATAAAATGTTTATGGTTTCCCAAAAGAAACAGAATAGCTGTAATACATCATATCAGACCATGGAAACAGGGAGGATTAAACTTTCCTAATATAGAAACATATAAAAAAGCATCAATATCTAAAACAATCTCAGACTGGATAAGTCCAAATTACTCTGCAAATTGGAAAGAATTACTAACTGTAATATCAATAAATGAATTTGATTTATAAAAAAAAAATTCAAATAGATAAAAACAATTTGCCATGGCACATATTATCTATTAGTATTCAATATAACATAACTAAACACACTAAAACTTATATGATTAATTATTTCATTGACTCATTTAGGAATATTATTAATGCAAATATAGATTTAAAAGTCTGGTTTGATCTTTTAACACCATTTACAGTCACAAAGAACTTTCCACATAAAATATATAAATTATTAATTCCTGGTAACAGAAAGAATTTGTTTGTTGGCTCCAATGTATCAAAGAACTAAAAGTTTTAGATATGCAAGTAATAAAAACAGCATACAAAATTCCACAACAGGACTGGCTAACTTTACAGAGTATTCAGCCATAATTGCAAGATTTAAGTAGAATAATTAACAATTTTTCATTTAAAGAAATACCTAAATTTACGAAATACATATATGAAATCATATATAATGACTTTGACATGGGAAACAGTATTTCAAAATTTTACAAAATATTGATAAACTATGAAACAACACCCAAAACCTCATATTGGAAATATATAACAAAAGGACACTAAATACAGTTAACTGAAGATATTAAAACACATATCTTATTATCGATAAAATATACATCCTTTATACAATACTGGAAAGTTTTTAATTGGAAATGCTTGCACAGAGCATTCTTAACTGCAGACAGAATCAGTAAAATTAGTTCTGCCATAAAAGGAATATGTTGGAGATGTGAGCAAATACACAATGCAGATTGGAAGCACATTTTCTTTGACTGTGTTAAAATTAAGCCATTTTGGAATGGTATTAATAACTTTCTACAAGCTTTATTTAATGAATCATTTTATTTAACTAAAGCTCTTATATTATTAAATGTGAACGAAGGTCCTCATTTGAATAGGTCATACATGCATCCAGTATTGACTATACTTGCAATTTCAAGAAAGTGTATAACAAGAAGATGGAATACAAACACAATACCAACTTTGGAAGACTTCTACAGCCTTCTGAAGACCACAGCATTATTGGAAATTAAAATTAAAGAACTAAGAATTTATCCAAAGCCATTTATCAACAACCCTTGGGGAAAAGTCTTATCGTTGATTGACACTATACAATAATTGATCAGACACTCTGATAATGGATTAGACATACTTATAAAGTAACTGTATACATTAAGATCTGTTATAGTGTTAGACTAATGTAAATAGTGTACATACTTATTTAAGATGTTATGTATAAATACTACAGAATTCATTCAAATGCATTTGAAAAATAAAAAAGAATTTTGAGAAAAAAAAAACAAAACCAACTACACTTGCCCTGACGGGTTAGAACCAGAATACCTCAAAATTGCCACTGAGGAAATATCATAGCTAGTCTTCATTCTAATAAAATCACCCCAGCAAAGACTGTCATGTCCCACCTATATATAAAAAAGCTATACAATACCTCTACACAAAGGCATTAACTCAAGTGAAATCTCTAGTTACAGGCCTATTGCTTTCTCTCCCCTCTTTCTAAAATCTTTGAGAAATGCATTCAGTTCTAGCTATCAACTCATTCACTCCAATGGAGCTCATGAAACTTGCACTGTAACTTTCAATGGGCGGTGTGACACCCGTGCACTGGCCCAGCAATCAAGGAGCCTCAATCCTCACCACTAACACCAGTGAGGGGTGTCCATATAGGGAAATGATAATAAATACACACACACAGTAAAGTACAATTTCCCTTAACAGCACACAGAGATCACAGTCAGCTGGGCCTGGTTTCTCCGTTTCTCTCTAGGTCCCCAGTAAGACTCCCCACTGGCACAGCTATAGGGTCCATATCTCAGCCTAGTGGGCAAGCTAAAACCCCCAGCACCATTTCTGTCCAACCAGTGCCCAAGTAGCTGACACACGCACTTTGAGAAAAGAGTTATATACAACTACATAGACACTCCTTGGGAAGGCTGGCACAGGTTCTCCAGCTGTGCCACTTTTCTGCCCACTCTAAATGGTAGTATCAGCTGCCACCACCCACTAATATCAGCTGCTCAAAAGCCCTTCTGAAAGGGTGTCCAATTATTACTGTGCAATGCTATTATCCAAATGGTAAGTGTGACTGAACAGTCAAGGCTTATTAGAGTGACTTGGTACAGTATCACTATATACATGCAATGTACTCTAGAGCTTAAATTAACTCTACATAAAACAGCCATAGATGAAAGGTTTAAAAATATTTAATAATAAATAATAAAAACACAAGACAATATTTCTTACTACATAGTGCTAGTCAAGAGTTCAGAGATCACAGAGAAATACTTAAAATAATACCGTAGAAAAGTTCTAGCATCAACATCAACTTTCCTGTTGCTTTCTTGAAAAAAAACAAAAACAAAAAATCTCCTTGTTTCCCACCTTTCCCTGGCTAGAATAGTCCCCTATACAGGCTTTGCTGTATTCTGGACTTTGGGATAGTTCCTGTGTTGCCCATTACCTTACTTGGATAGAAGGAAGTTTCTTTGCTCACCAGTGGGAGTGGGGAGTCTTGAGCAGACTATCTGTCCCTGAAGAAGTGACCTCAGCACAAGAATATTGTAGTAATTGTCCGTTTTGGGCCATTTCTAGCTCTTTGAAGTTCTCTGCTTAAAAATCCGCCTGTGAGCGTTTTTTTCGCTTATACTACTCAGCAACAGCTCCTCCTGGTCCTGCAGAGTGGTGCTAGCAGCAGAGAATCGAAACAAGCGACTACTTTCAAGATATAAGTATATTTTTGCTGTTTCTACCTGTGCGACCTTTCTTTCTTGCTGAAAACATAGTTAAACTGTTAATTTAACTGTATTTAGCGTTTTTTATTACCTGCACTTGAGTTAAAGCTTGTTTGTTTAATTTAACTGTTGAGGCCGCCCACTCAAGTGCGCTAGCCTTTGCATTTAATATACTGTTGTTTTCCTGCATTTTCCTGTTGCTTTCTTGAAAAAAAAAATATCCTGGTTTCCCGCCTTTCCCTGGCTAGAATAGTCCCCTATACAGGCTTTGCTGTATTCTGGACTTTGGGATAGTTCCTGTCTTGCCCATTACCTTACTTGGATACAAGGAAGTTTCTTTGCTCACCAGTGGGAGTGGGGAGCCTTGAGCAGCCTATCAGTCCCTAAAGGAGTGACCTCAGCACAAGAATCTTGTAGTAATTGGCTGTTTTGGGCCATTTCTAGCTCTTTGAATTTCCCTGCTTAAAAATCCGCTTTAGCGCACGTTTGTGCGATTTTGCGCGAAGTTGCTCATAGCGCAGTATCGGGCAGCGCCGGTTAATCTAGTTTAAACTATTTCTGGCTCCGCAAAGTCTATTCTTCAGTTTTTCCCTTAGAACTGCTCTACTTTCAATCTAAACAGTCTATTCTCTATCTAAAAAGCCCAGCACTTGCTCCTAAAGCATTTTTACACAGGTAAAGCACTCTTAAACAAAAAAGAAAGCACTACATCCACCTACAATCCCCTTGAATACCCATTTCCCTATAGGTCCCTTCTGACCCAGTTACACAGCAATCCCATACACTATTCTAGCATGTCGAAGGGTCAATTACTGGTGTCCTGTCCAGTTCAGCTGGTGAATCTGGGAATCTTGAGGCAATGTTACAACTGCCTCATGTACACAGACAACCCTCTCCTCCTCACAACAAATACAAATATATGTGAGAGATGCGACTATATAGCCAAACTGGAGGCTGAGCTCTCTCGACTCAGTACTGGCAAAACCAGTCAGGAGGAAAAGGTAACCACACTCACCACAAACCCAGTCTCACATAGACCTATCACAACTGCAAACCAAACACATAAATACACAAAAACATACTCGGAGGCTCTAATTAAAAATTTACCAAAACAACAGAGGCCTCCAAAGCAGACATCCAAGCAACCACTACCTCAAAACACAGCACATGCAACACATAGTTTACAAAGTCAGTGTGCCAAACAGTCACAGCCCTTAAGGCCGAACAACATGCCTGATACACTTGTAATAGGAGACTCCATAGTCAGACACACTGACGTCCCGCTCACCAGACTGAACAAGGAAAAGGTTACAGTAAGCTGCCTGTTGGGTGCTAGAATCTGCCACATAACACAAGCACTCAGGTCACTCCAAAGCAAGTACAAATATGACTCAAGTCATTGTCCATGCCGGTGTGAATGACCTGAGACGTACCTCCCTGGACTACATGAAAAGAGACATAGAGGAGCTCTCTGATTATGTAGCCCAGGCCGGTATGACCCTGACCCTGAGCAGCGTCTTACCCTCACCAAGAATGATGCCACAGTACAAAGACAAAATGATCAGCTTTAACAATTGTCTCAATTACTGGTGTCATTCTAAGGGGATCCAGTGTCTGTCTGCTTGGGATGACATGCTTGACAAGCCACGCTGCTTCACAAGGGACGGCTTGCACCTGTCACCCCTGAGCTTCCGGATATTGGCCAAGGCTCTTGCCACCCCATAGTGCCTTTTTTAGGCAAGGCTCAAAAGACAAACCCACCTCCCTAGAAAACACAAGTGGAAAAAAACTAAGGGTAATGCTGCTCAACGCCAGATGTCTAAACCTCAAGATGCATGCTCTCGAAGCCCTCCTCAGTATAGAGAACATTGATGTCTGTGCAGTGACTGAAACCTGGTTCAAGGCTCCTGAGAGTACCCCAGCACTACCAGGTTATACATATCATGCTTTTCGGCCTCAAAACTTGGACCGAACCACAAAAGGAGGGGGAGTATCCATATTCATCAAAGATACCCACACCTCCAGGTTAGTGGCAATGCACGAAGCATCGGAGACCATCCAGGTGCAACTAACCGTAGGCAAAACTGCCCTACAGTTTGTAGCATGCTACAGACCACCCTCTCAAGCTCTGGAACCCCACTCAGCCTTCCTGAAGACACTGGAGAGTATGAATGTCTCTCCAAATACCATCATATTGGGAGACTTCAACTACCCAAACAGACTGGGAGCATAACTCAAGCCCCAACACCGTAGCCCAAAGGTTCCTAGAATTCATAAACTCAAATGCGATGGAACAACTAGTCACCACTCCCACAAGAGGAGATATTATACTAGACCTGATCATCACAAACATGGGGACACAATGCTCCACATCAGAAGTATACCCCTCATTGGTGAGATCAGACCATAAATTAATCTCACTGGAAATCCACATCCCGCCCCTACCCCCAAAAAGACCACAGTGAAGAATTTCTCAAAAGCTGACTTCACACTTCTTAAGACTGAAGTGGTATCCTTCAAGGCCCCTGGGCCAGTGAAAACCACAGCCCACACTGCTGAATCCTTTATAAGTGCTTTCTACGGACACCTTCAAGAATGCATGGATCATGCAATCCCAAATAAAACCAAGACGCATTCCCTCAAAGGCAGGCGTCCTGTCTGGTGGACCCCAGCCATAAACAAGCTTTACAACAGGAGAAGGAAGCTACTACATGACAGAGCAAAATCCCCAAAAGGGAAGGCATCTCTGATCAGTAATAGCAAAAAAACTACGATCACTCATAAAATCATCCAAGGCCAACTTTGAGAGAAAAATCGCAAAAGACAACTTTGAGAGAAAAATCGCAAAAGACACTAAAGACAATTCCAAGGCCTTCTTTAGTTATTTTAGAAACTTGGGTGGAAACTCCCAGATATGCTCAGAGTTAGTCCAAAATGACAAAAAATACACTGAACTCACAGACATTGCCAACATACTAGCAGACAGGTTCATTGCAAATTCCCCCCCCCCCCCCAAAAGGAGAAATATCTATCCCAGCAGAGTGAGGCTCCCTGACATCTCAGATGCCCAGGTGAGAACCACCCTCTCCAAAGCTAAAAACACAGCATCAATGGGACCAGACGGTGTCCCGGGTTGCATGCTACATGAACTCCAAGAGGAACTAAACCCGCACATAAGGCTGCTGTTTAATCTTAGCCTTACTACAGGATACGTACCCAAAGAATGGCGTACAGCAACAGTGGTCCCACTTTACAAAGGAGGTGCTTCTACGGACCCTGGAAATTACCGCCCTATAAGCTTGACGAGCCTGGTCTGTAAAGCTATGGAGAGGATCATTATGGAACTCATAAACAAAGACATTGGGGACCTACAGACATTGGATCCTACCCAATTCGGCTTTGTCAAGGGCAGATCCTGCCTTTTGAATCTGGTCGACTTTTTTGAAACAGTCACTAAGGCCATTGATGAGGGTAAGGTAGTTCACACAGCCTACCTTGATCTTGCAAAAGCCTTCGACACAATACCCCACTCGGGCATCATAGACAAGCTCACCAGCTTAAATGTAAACCCATATGTCATAAGATGGGTTGCAAACTGGCTCAAGGACAGAACCCACAAGGTCAGAATTGCTGAAGCCATGTCAGACTCTAAGCCAGTCACAAGTGGTGTCCCACAGGGCTCGGTCCTGGGACCCCTCTTGTTCGGCATTTATTTTTCCGAGGTGCAAGCAAACATAGGAGGATTGTGGCTAACAAAGTTCGCAGATGACTACAAACTGGGTGCCATAATTGATACTCCAGCGGACACAAGCATCCTTCAGAAAGGCCTCATAGAAACGTATAACTGGTGCCAGAGCCATGGCCTTAAACTGAACGCCAAAAAATGTATAGTCATACCCTTTGGGAAAAACAAAGTACCCACAAAGTAATCAGGGACCTAGGGACCCAAGTTGACAGTAACCTCTCATTTGACACTCACATTGCCAAGGTGGTTAGGAAGACCTTCTATATTACCCACCTTATCATGAAAGGATTCACATCTAGATCAAGAGAGGTCATTGTGCCCCTATACTCTTCCCTTATCAGGCCCATAATTGAGTACAATGCCCCATTTGGGATGTACCTTACCCGACACCTGCAGCAGTTAGAAAGACCCCAAAAGTACCTCACCAAGAGGATCAAGGGTCTCAAACATATTGCATATGCTGCCCGGCTGAAGAAACTCCAGCTCTATTCAGTCGCATACCACCTACTCAGAGGCGATCTCCGGAATTAATGGACATGCTCCACCTCAGAAAATCCAAATCCACCAGAGCCACGAGAGCAAGAGATTTGAACCTCAACACAGAAATAAATAGGACGTGCTGGAAGGACAGATTCATAACCCAGAGGCTCCCTACACTCTGGAACAGAATCCCAGTCCATGTTAGGCAGAGCCCCTCACTGACTCTATTCAAGAGAAATATTGATGAGTGGATGGGAGATTGTAGGTTTACCCCGGGGGTCATCTCTGTGTCACTAATAGACAGAGGCACAGAAAACTAAACCCTAAATGGGCACAGTATTCTCATTCCAAGGGGTGGCGAAAGCCACACACACTCTGGCTAGGCTTATAAATGCCCTAGGGCAGATAGCCTAGTATGAACGTATGAACACAGAAAAGCACAGTCTAATCTTCCTAATCCCTAGCTATTTCTAAGAGAAAACACAGTTCTAAATAACTTGCATATAGAGCAAGACAGTGCTGGTGATGTTGGATGTTCTAAAGACAAAAATGCTCTGAGCTGTCTGATTCTCTCTCTTTAAATTGATAACACAGAGCTGCTTCATATGACATCATTCTTCTCTGGTGTTCCCAGGGTAACAGAAACTATATTTACATTATTTACACCTGATCAGAAACCAGAGCAATAAAGGACATTTATACATGTAAATTCTAGCCATTAACTCTGGTCTTAAAACAATAGGCAGGATACCTCCCTCTACACATATCGGCTCTGAATTTTGACATCAAAGACAGTCATAAAATGCTTGACTTAGCTTTCTTACAGCAAAGTGCACTGTTACATTTTTGCAGATCAATATCAAATGCATTTTTTTTCACATTTAAGACAACAAGCCTGTGGCTTGCATTAATATTTACAAATGACAGAATTATCTATAGAATTCTATCTGGCTAGGATGGCAGTCTTTACCTATCTTCACAGGTGGAGCCTAAGCTTTTTGACAGAATCAAATTATGTCCTCACATTTCAAACAAATGGACATATCTTGGGAACAGGGTTGCTAGATTTGGAAAAGGACAGGTAGGGACAAAAAAAAAAGTTCTTTTATGTGGAACAGCAGGTAGTTCTGCATTAAACAGAAGTAGCTCCACTTTGTGATTTTTGATTAGCTAGTATGCCGGTATACGAGCCAATCAAAAAATCACACAACAGAGCCTCTTCTGTTCAATGCAGAACAACCCGCTGTTCCACATTGAACAGAAGTAGCTCTGCTTTGCAATTTATGATTGGCTCATATACTGGCATATGGGCCAATAGTAAATTGCTAAGAGGAGGCTGTTTCACCAGGATTTTAACTGGCAGTGTGGGACTCAGGATTAGGCTGCTGATCCTTGGAGAGTCCTGCTGAAATAGGGACATCTGGCAACTCTGCTTGGGAACCATAGGGGTTATGAAAGAAGTATAAATGCCAAACCTTCCGCACAAACTATTTTTATAATGGTAGTATTCTTTTTGGTTCTAGGACTTAAACTGAATTTTATAAATAACACGACAACACCCGAAGGTTAAAAGCAGTCCCAGTCAAAATATGAAGCACTGGCACAATTAGAAATAAAAATTGTTTCTTTTATTGAAGACTCTTAAAATAACGGCAAGTCTGGTTAAGCGCTTTCATCTACAACAGTAGATTTCATCAGAACATATTTTAACTGCCATACTTCACTTTTATACCTGTCTTCACCAATCAGTGGCTCTAATTACATATACTTCATTTAAAATCCACAAATTGATTCTTAAAGTGCTCAGTGCCTGATTCCCTCTGTATAATATATCAGTAGTAAAAAAGTAATATTTCATCATCTCAAAAATATCTTAAAAAATATGTAAACCCATGGAATTAACCAATACTTAATACTTTAAATTATGTAATATATCTTATCAACATTTTTGTACAATAAATACAATGAATATTATATTAAAAATATATGAAAAATATATATAACAAAATATATGCATGAAACAATATATATACATAATTTATAAACTGTATATATAAAAAAATACATATATATATATAAAATGTATAAAATATATAAAATGCAGTGCTGTGCTGAAACCCAATATATATATATATATATATAAGTGGTCGACCTATTGTCCGCCTACTTAACTGTTTTGTTAAATCTGCATTTAATACTTATCATACCAAAATACACACTTCCCTAAATATCTAGTCTATCTGTTTTTCTCCAACATAGGTTTAATTGATATTGTTTCATTAAGCCCTGGCATTTCCGAAGCATTTAGTTTAATTTGCCATCGTGCTTCTTTCTCCATTAAACGCAACTTGATATTCCCACCTCTCGGGTTTGACCTAATGTGTTCCAAAATACCAAATTTGAATGAATTGCAATCCTTATTACTATTACAATGCCTCCAGAGAGCGTTGTTCTCATCCTGTTTTTTTATTTTATACAAATGTTCATAAATCCTATTTCTAAGACATCTAGTGGTCATTCCAACATAATAACATGGACATGTATTGCATTTAGCTAAATATACGACCTGAGTTGTCCTGCAATTTCCTTTACAAAATTGAATAGTAGTCTTATTTGTATTCTCTAGTGTAATATTCTTGGCTGTAATAATATATTTACACTGGTTACATCTCCCACATTTTGAGGTACCCCTGACTGTAGCATTAGTAATATCTTTTGCCATACCTAATCTGGTTTTTAGATTTAACCCATTCCTATACACAAATTTAGGTCCCTTGCCAACCACCTTATAAACATTTTCGTCCGTTTTTAGAATGTTCCAGTTCCATTCAATTACCCCTTTCACATTTTGTACATCCGGGGCATACTGAATAACACAAGCTCTGATAAATTCATTAGGTTCAACTGTTCTATTATAAGTAATTTCCTCATCTCTGTTTGTCCCTAAAATAGGCTTGTATTTTTTTCCCCATTCTTGTTTAACATAACTAACAGTATCATTTATCATATGGATGGGGTAACCCCTGATTTTAAAAATTTTTCCTATTTTGTCAAGTTCGAGAAGCATATCCGGATAAGATGATGTAATTCTGGCAGCTCGTATACACTGCCCTTTAATAATCCTCTTCTTCTGTTGCTTGGAATGACAACTATTGAACTCCAGATAATCATTGCTGAAGGTGTCCTTCCTATATAAGTTGGATTTAAAAGTTTTGCCCACTATTGTAACCTTAGTATCCAAAAAGGCTATACTCTCACTGTTCACACTGTATGTAAACCTTAAATAATCATTTCTAGTATTCAAATATTTGATGAATTGTTTGATAGAACTTTCACTACCCTTCCATATTATAAAAACATCATCTAAAAATCTCAAATAACAATTTATGTACGACTTCCAACTAGAATCCAAAATATATTCCTCTTCCCAATTCAGGAGGAATAAATTTGCAAACATGGGGGTGCAAGCTGCCACCATTGCAACCCCATTACTCTGTTTGTAATACTCACCCTGAAACATGATATAATTATTCAATCTCAGTGAACTCCATTATTACACTTATTTTGTCCCATTCAAGATTGCTATATTTTTGTATGCTATTCTGGAATCTAGAAAGTCCTTCTTCCTGTGGAATACTGGAAAAGAGATCCACTACATCCACTGTCAATAAAATACAATCTTTAGTAATGAGTTCTTTATCCAATCTACCCAGTAAGTCCCATGAATCCTTTATACTATGTGCAATGTTTGTGTATACATTCTTCAACCAACCATCAATAACCTTTTCAAAGGCAAATGTTTTTGAATTACTCCCAGATATTATAGGTCTAAAGGGAGGTTCTAATATATTTTTATGGACCTTTCGAATCCCAACAATAGTACCTATAATGGGATATTCATTCTTCAGATATTCATAAATGTCCTTATCTATTCTATTTTCAAGTAATAAATCCTCTAACATTAAATCAATCTTATGATAAGCAATATTTACTTCATTGATTGAAGTTACTAAATAATTACCAGAATTAAATAAAATATTATTAATTTTATTATTATATTCATCCTCATTATATAGCACAGCACCCCCACCCTTGTCGGGTTTCATGATTCTTATTTTATTGTTGTTCTGTATATTTCTTAATACTTCGTATTCCTTAAAAGATAAGTTAGTTGCATAATTGCGTTTTTTATCCATGTACTGATACAGTTCTTTTAATACTACCTTTTCAAAAATAGCTAAAGTATTGTTCAGAGGGGGAGTGAACAAACTTCTCTTCCTGAATTCATCTGTGAATACTGCATTATTTCCTTTAAAAAATAATGCTAAATTGAGCTTTCTTAAATACTTTTTAAAATCTATAACATATTCAACCAAATTTCCACCATTGTTTGGAATATATTTCATTCCTTTGGATAATAACTGAAACATTTCTTTAGTTAAATTAATGTCCGTATAATTATAAATACTGAACTCTTTCCAACTGTAATGAATGTCATTGTGTTTCACAATCTCATGTTCAACCTTTCTATTTATATTTTTTTCATTGATAAAACCTACCATGTTGTTCTGTCTTGATGTCACCAATTCTCTTGTTTTTCTTCCCCTCTGTAATTGTACCACTTGTTTTCCCCTAAAAAACTTTTTGATTTGTACCCATCTCCAAATTTTCTAATATTATTGTAAAATTATTTATTCTTATATGTCTGTTTCCTATCATGGCTATTGTCTACATGCTCAGCATTTTCATTTTTCACCTCAAACCTATAAGCCTCTCCCTTTTAATACTGCTGCAGATCTCGTTTTAATTTCTTACATTTTTTATCAAACTGTTTGTTGATCTGATTTTCAACCCGTGTAAACTGTGCATTAAAACACATTTCATACTCGTCAAGAAGTAAATCATTAGTTATTACTTGGTCTAATTGTTCAATTTCAGTGAGTAAGTTACATATTTTTTTATCATTACATGATATCAGGTATTTCATGAACACAAAACCGAAATTGTCGAACATTTTTGTACATTCACTTATTCTTTCATCATCCATTTCAACCCCCATAGGCCATTTGAAAAACCTGAGGCCCATGGGTACCACATTAGCATCTAAACACTTTTTCAAATATGTATTATCCAATTGAACACTTTTTAAAACTTTTAATTTCTTTCCAAACAGAAAGATAATATATTTTAATGTCATATCATCCATCCCTTTGTTTTCTGTCTCTTTAAAGTCATGATAGATTCGTTTGTTATTATTAAAATCAAAATTATTATCTAAAAAGGTTGAAGTATTGTAACGCTTCACCTTATACTGTTCAGTCATAGGTTGAACACCTTTTACAGTACCTTGATAAGTTTTACATGCCGTCATGGCATAAGTTTTTTTCGGTACAGTCCTTTTGGGTTTGGCGCCAGATATATTATATAGCTCGTCCTCCGATCCTTCTCCGTCTCTATGATTGCCTTGTTCACCATCGAGATTCTTCCTGGATCCATAAGAGGCCCGTCTATCCGTTAGCATTCCTATATTCTGCGCGTTCGGTATGGAAAGCGTCGACCCACACGCTTCCATTCCACACAATTTTATAAATCACAGTAAACACAGTAACAATTACATTTGTAATATTTTATAAACACCTTACAATATCTCAGCAACCACTCGTTATACACATACTGTCAGCAGCATTTTGTTCATCTAGCAGAGAGCTTTCAATGAGGCTAAGGAGTTCTGTCTGTGTTACTTGGTTGTTAAGGTATTTAGAAAAATTATATCTATATAAATTAATGTCATAATAACAGTTAATATCTATTCACCTGCACTAGACAGAGGTCCAGTATTAATGCAGTTGAGTTTGCCATTGTGTAAGGTTTAAGATGAAATCTTTTAAAACCTTGTACATAGCATGGTCTTGGAATTATTGATGCAAATATGAACAAGAAATACTTGATGCCTAGAGGTGTCAGTAGGAGTTAACTGCAGATGCACCTGGAGGCGTCACTCAGATGTAATGAGTTAAAATATGCACCTCAAAACTCTTCCCACTCCTCTCCCCAGCACAACGTAGATTTTGCCCCATCACAGCACCTCGTCTGCCCTACCCAGCTTCATTAACCAGTTAATAATGGTAGGAATGAAGGCATCCTGGTGTCCGCTCTCTTCTTTGACTTATGCAAAGCAGGCATACATTCTCTCACCACAAACTCACTAACCTTGGACTAAACCATTCTTCCCTCTCCTGGTTCAATACAGTATGGTTCAATACAGTATTTATTTATTTATTTCTTTGTTTAACATTTATTTACCGGGATGGTCCGACTGGGCAACAGTGTCCATTTTCAGTGGAGGCCCGAGAAGAAAAGCCCCAGCAAAGTACATTTTTACTAATACGTGTCCATTACAACAAAGAAAAAGTTTACTACACAGCTTATATGTATCTACTTACCATCTAGCAAACTGTAAGTAGATACATATATCTATAGATACATATGTCTATGTAGTAGACTCCCTGTTATCCGGTCTCGATGGGGCCGGACCTTAGGCAAGATAAATGAATGGCTGATTATTCAAAAAAAGCATACAAAATTTATAGGTTATAAATCAGATAGAATAACAGGAATTGTGTTAGCATACATTTTTCTATTGAATATGAAGTCTAAAACTCAAATGTCTGTCATTATTTAGCCCAGAGGAGGCGGAAGTGTTGTTCTTCTCTGTTATCTTTTGCTACGGCTATGGCAGAAATTTGATGGCCGGTTAAAGAGCAGGCCAGTTAAAGAGAGGCAGGATAAGAGGAAGTCTACTGTAGCTTCCCCTCCAATAAATTTCAAGCAGTTAAGTAAGAGAATAACTTCTCTTCCTTTCTTCCGGTGTCTGTAGGTATACCACGAGGAGCCATTCCTTGGCCTTGTGCCCCTTAATACCTTCATCAATGACCTCCAGACAGCATCCAAAGGTGCAACCTTAAATAAAATGTGCAGACGAATCAGCCATCATCTGGTCTGCAGAAGATATTTATTTATTTATTTACTTATTTGTTTATTTATTGATTGATTATTTCATTACAGGGAAAGTCTGAATGGGTAGAAGCCCATTTTCAGCAGAGGCCCTGGAAGAAAAGCTTCAAATTATTACAAAACATTTTAAGAACAATAGTTTTACAATCTTCAAAAATAAAACAGAATATGCTGTTTAACTGAATGTGTGAGATGTCTAGTCATATAGACTGGGAGATGATTACTGAGAGAGCCTGACAGTGTACATCTGGTAGAATATTTGCTAGGGTCTGATACTAGGATCCAGTGTAACAGATAATTTGATCTCTTGCTACAATGTTTTTGGTAATTAGTTGTGCGAAACCATACAAGTTCATGCTTGATGTAGGGATGCTAAGAGTTAGCATCCAACCAAATGAGATTCCCATCATCTAGTGATATTTTTTCTTGTAGAAATGTTATGGATATCTATTGTAGGATATCTTCTGTTATAGCTGTATTATTGCCAGGAGAAATATAAAGGACAGTAATACATATTTGTTTATAATTGTTTATTTTGAGGAAAGCAGTAAGAATCTCTGCTGAACTGAATTTTGGTGTTGGTTTGCTGTAAGAGGAGATGTGGTAGGTACTGGGAAATATTAAAGCAATACCACCACCTTTGCTCTTTATACAGTCATTATGGATGATATTATAGCAGGAGGTATAACTGTGGAGTCGTTTATGCTGGGTTTAAGCCAAGTTTCAGTTATAACGAGAACATCAGGCTTATGTCGGATAATTCAGGCATGTGGTTCAGCAGTTTTATTTTTATACTTCTAACATTTATAGCAGTAAAAATGATGTCACCAGGGTTGGGGACTAGCTGTTGTTGGCTCACTATAAAGATTCAAACAAGAATCCTTTATATCCATAGAGAACTGGATAACTAACTCTCAACTATTTCTTAACCCCAAGTAAGCCAAACTAACAGTTTTTACACCCAAACAACTTACACCTCAGAAAATTGCTTTTCAGATGTTCTCCTCAAGCAATATGATGGATGGATTTCTGTATGTATTCAATATGTACAATTTCTATTTTCTGTTGGAGCTTTTCTCCTAGAGTCTCCACTGAAAATGGACATTTGTAGCCCAGTCGGACAAACCCGGTCAACAAATATAAAATAAATAAATAAATAGCCAAACACTACTTGTATTACACACTAAGCTGTTAAGGGTACACATTAAGAACACATGAAATTTGATTTCCACATGCGGTAAGCTGTAAAAAAAAAACAAAAAAAAAAAAACATCAAATGCTAATTTCCCAATACAGGATTAAACCTTACATGACTAATAATTCCAAGAAATATATTGCCCCTACCCTTATATTCCCTCCCTAGCCTTCTATATTCTGCTCCCATATTCACCAATTTACACTCTACCCAGCTGAACAAACTAGAACAATGATATAATAAGATAGCAACATTTGCTACCAATCTCATCCATAGGTCCCACCACTGCCTTGTCCTTAAGGAGATGCAGTGGCTAGAAATACAACACTATCTAATGTACACCCAACTGATCACAGTACACAACATCGAATATAAACCCCATAACTGTCCATCCATCCCCAGTATCATCTAGTTTTACCCCCCCCTTTCATATCCCTAAGCTACACTGACACTTGCACTTCATACAACATCCTTGATCACAGGTTCTTGTAGTAATATTCTGTGAAAATGTTACAATCTTTTGTGGGGGGGGGGGGCTCTTATCCTCTTGTATATAAAGTACAACCCAAATCATTGTAGAAAATTTTATCAGCTGTGGGACATTTCTCCCCTTTTATATAATAACTTGCTGATTATTGTAAAATGTTTTTATGCATATTTGTGGAGCCTTTCTTCCCAACTCACTGCAAAATAATTAATCTGTTGCAGGGCTTTTCTCCCCTTGTATGTAATCACTCATCAGTTATTATTTAAATATTTTTGTATCTGTTGTGGTGCATTTCGCCCTGGGCCTCATGTGGAAATAGACCATTGGCCGAGTCAGGTCTTCCCGGTTACCTAAGAACAAATAAAGTAAATAAAGATATCCAAATTTAACAACAATGCTAAGGACTCCCTTTACTCCAACTAAGTATCTAAACTCTGGAACTCTATTCTTCTTCCCCTGAAACAGGACCACTCTCTAAAATCCTTCAAAACCCATCTTAAACGCGCATCAACTAACATCTCTGTCTTTGCTCCTTACCAAGACAGTCCCTACTCACAAAACAACTTCAACCAATTGTCTCTCTGCATCTAATATATCCAAACTTCCTGCCATCCATGCACCCCAAACCAGCACATTATAAATAGACTTACGGTTCTTTATCAGTCTGTGCCTGTCCTTGTACAGCTCTGCTCCAATAAAAAATACACTCCCTCCCCTTAACTCCTCTGTGTAAATAGTGTACTACCAATCTCCCTGTCCTCTTTATTACAACTAAGATTCCATGTCTCTTGCAAACCAGACATGAGAACAAATGCTGTTGCAGATAAATACTGAATCTGCCATGTCACCCTTCCTTATTGATGCTAATATAACCATATGTTTCTCTATTTCTAAAAAACGCACGTGAAACTGTTACTGCCCTCTTACTCATCTGCATACAAACTGTATTTGTCTTTGCTGCTAACAGTATCAAAACCTAATGAAATTTTATCTTGTCTTGTACTACTGTTGTACTCTTGATGTGTATTTAAAACTCAATGTCAAAGAATTAATGTTCTGTTATTTTCTCCCATAGAGCTGCAACATGGTGTTACTGCTGAAAACTGTCAATTTTTTACAGCATGAATGGAGCCTTTCTCCCCAGGCCTCTGCTAAAAAGGGGGTTTGTGCTCTCTCTGACCTTCCTGTAAACAAAAGCAATAAATAAACACACATTTATTGTAAATGACTAACTGGTTCCATGGAGGCAATACAAATATGGTGATTACTCTTCTTTAAGGGGGCATATTTGAAAAGCATAAAATGGGTGTGGAAATGCTGCAATAAGTTTGAGGATACAGGGGGGTAGGTATTATATACCACGCAAGTGGAAGCCAATCAGATTGCAAGCACAGCTCAGCAGCACCTGCCTGGTAAAACTTCTACTCTACAGTGGCAAGGTAAACAACCAAACAAAAAAGTAACATTTACAAAAATAAAAGTACGCCTTCTAGCAACTCCTGTAAATGGAGTCAGCATTCCAAGTGCTGAAACAAATAAGACTATGTAAAATAATTCTCTATACTTCTCTTAAGGAAGCCCTACATTCCAGACATGGAAATCATGGATGGACAAAAATGACCTACTTGGCACGAGGTACTAGGTATGACTGTTTCACGCAGCACTGATAAAGTATAGTTGTGTAAAATCTTACCATAACAGTAGATGTCCTTGCCTTTACTGCTGCAGAATTCTTAACATATGGGATTCCCTGCTGTGGAAGCCCAATATCTGGCCAGTCTACCAAAGACTCCTGTTGCTTTAAAGAAACACTGAACATCACCTAAACACTCCTTGCATAGCTTAGGACCTAAAGATGACATTCAAGCACCAGTAGGAACACCAGTCCAAGGCACCAAAGAGGTAATCTGTACATCCAGGAAGGCAAACGACTAGGGGGAAGGAGGGAGGCAGTGAATATGCAGCAGTGAAGACAAGAACATCTACTGTTATGGCAAGATTTTAGACAACTGTACTATGTCCTTATATTCACTGTTGCAGTATTCTTAACAGATGGGAGAGTGTCAAAGCTCAAGAGTAAACTAGGGAGGGGGAAGGAGAAGAAGAGTCCCCTAAAAAGCCATGAAGAACGGCACTAGAAAGACCAGCCCTAGCTCTAAACATATCGTCTAACTTGTAGTGCTTAGTAAATGTATGCAAAGAAGTACAGGTAGCTGCTTCAAAATTAGAATTAGTATCTAAGGCCTTGAAAAAAGCATCAGAAGCTGCCACAGCTCTAGTAGAATGAGCCTTGACTTAAGAGGGAAGTGCAACAAAGAGAGAAATAGCCTTAGAAAGCCAAGAAGAAACAGTTTGCTTGGATACAGCAAGTCATAAAGTTCTAGGATGAAAGGAATAAAATAACTGATCAGACTTTCTAATAGCCATAATCTTATCCAAATAAACCCTAGGTTGCCTATGCACATCCAAAGTATGCAGCACCTTCTCACTGTCAGTTTGTGGAGAGGGGGAAAATAGGCAGATTAATAGACTGATTAAGTGAAAGCTTATTAACCATATTAAGCATAAAAGAAGGGTTAGTTCACAAGGACACTGTCCTCATGAAAGATCAAAAAAGGAGGACAAGCCATAAGGGCCTGCAACTCAGACACCCATCTGGCAGAAGTAACAGCTAACAAAAGAACAGTCTTCCAGGAACGTTTCAAGGAAGCTGAAGCAGCAGGCTCAAAAGAAGCCTGAATCAACTTCTCCAAAACAAAATTAAGATCCCAGGGCAGAGGAACCAGCTTCTTGGGAGGTCTAATATTGAAGGACACCTTTAAAAAAATGTTTCATGTTAAATCTGGAAGCTAAAGGAGGAGAAAAAGGCAGACAAGCAGAAATAGCTGATACGTGATACGTGGGCCTTAATAGAAGACTAGGCCAAACCAGCATTGAACAACTCACACAAATAAGAGAGAACCAAAGGAACATCCACAGTAAGTGGGTCCAGGTTATGAGAGAGACACCAAAATAAACTCTTCCATTTGGATAAGTAGGATTTCCTAGTAGTAGGTTTCCTGGATTCCAGCAGGACTTGCAGCATGTCCTCTGAAAACAGGTGTCTATGAGAAATCAAAATCCTATCAATCACACTGTCAGTTGAAGCATGGACAGGTGGGGATGGATGAGATATCCCTTGTCTTGTGTGATTAGCTCCACACTGTGAGGTAACCTGTGATGATTGCCCCTGCCTAAATGCAGAAGAAGAGGGAACCAGTACTGTTATGGCCAAAAGGGAGTCATCGACAAGATTTTGAGAGCATCCTGTTGAATTTTGAATAGGACTTTCAGAATGAGAGGAAGGGGAGGGAAGGCATAAAGAAACATCCCCTTCCAAGAAAATGAGAGGGCATCCACCATCCACATCAAAGGACCTGGGACTCTGGCACAAAACAGAGTAAGTTGTCTGTTCAGAGGGGAGGCAAAAAGATCCACTTGAGGAGTACCCCACTCATGGATAATGTTCAGAAACACATCCCTGTGAAGCATCCCTTCGTGAGATTAAGTTATGGATCTGCTCAGAGTGTCTGCCACAATGTTCTGACCAGAAGGGATATAAACTGCTTGAAGAGTCACTTAATACTTGACAGCAAGATCCCATAACAGCAGTGCCAACCGGCAAAGAAGATAAGATCTCTTTCCTCCCTGTTTGTTGATATACCACATCACTGTGGTATTGTCTGTGAACACCTTGAGAGGCTCTGGAGAGAAAAGAGGATGAAAGGCCTGAAGAGCCAGGAGACAAGCTCTCATCTCTTTGACATGGATGTGCTCCTTCTGCTGATGAGAACACACCCCACAAATCTTTAAGGAGCCAAAAGTTGCCCCCATCCCAAGTATGAAGTGTCTGTGAACAATTCCTGAGAGGGGAAAAAGGGGATGAAAAGTCTAGAGAATATACATTTTGAAGCCATACTAACTTCCAAAACCAGTGAAATTTTCTCATGTGAAGTTTGGCCAGAGGGATCATCAGAATGGTGAAGGCCATGAAACCCAAAGCTCTCAGAAACTCCCTGGCAGTAATAGAAGCCAGAGGAAGACGAGTGTGAAAGACATAAGAATTAAGGCCTTTGAAGGGGTTAGGGAAGCCAGCATTGGCACCATCTAAATCCTGCACCCCAGAAAAACATGATCCTGAGAAGGAGTTAGAGAAGATTTTTTGAAATTTATGGTGAACCCCAGACTCTGAAGAAGGGAAACTGCAAAATGAAGATTTTGCAAAAGGGTCTCTGAAGTGGATGCGTGAATTAACAGGTCATCCAAGGAAGGAAATATTTGGATCCCTTGAAGTCTGCAAAAAGCAATCACAGGAGCAAGGCATTTGGCACTGGTGGCCCAGTGTTGCAACAGTTTGCATTGTCACCTCACAACAAGAGGTTGTCTTGTTTGATTCTTGGCTGAGGTGCCTTCTGTTCAAAGTCTGCATGTCCTCCCTGTGTTTGTGTGGGTTTCCTCTGGGTACTCTGGTTTCCTCCCACATTCCAAAGACATGCATCTGGAGCATTTCTCCCTGGGCCTCCACTGAAAATAGGCTCTGTCCTAGCTGGAATTCCCTGGTCAACAAATGTTAAATAAAACATATAAACAAAATGTGGTGAACACCCTTGGGGCAGTAGAAAGGCCAAAGAGCAGCAGAAAGAAAATGCCAGGGAGCAACAGAGAAATGCAAAAACTTCCTGAAAAGAGGATGGATCGGAATATGGAAATAAGCATCCTTGAGCTCCAGGGACACTATATAGGCTTAAGGGAGCAAGAGAGGAAACATAATCTGAAGGGACAACATCTGAAAAGAAGGCACTTTTAGAAAAGTGTGTAGATGAGAGAGGTCTAGAATAGGTCTCCAAGTGCCCTCTCTCCTGGGCACTAGAAACAGTCTGGAGTAGAACCCTTTCTCCCTTTGGGACACAGGCACCTCTTGAATAGTACCCGGAGTCAAAGGATTTTGAAGAACCTCTGGGGAAAAAGGGAAGTTGTTCTAGAGGAGGCTGACGAATATCCATAAAAGGAGGAAGGGATTTCCACACCATGAAGTACCTCCAATGAATGACTGACAAGAGCCTAAGAATCCTAAGTGATCTGATACCAAACAGAAAGAGAAAGGTGAAAAGAGGAATGTGTCTGGGAAGAGAAGGATAGTCAAACAGAACTTGGTTTGTCCGTAAAGGAAGGCTTCAGAGTCCCTGAAAACTGAGTAGCCTTAGCAGGAGGTGCCCGTTTGCCACTCTTCTACCTTTAGTAGAAGGGTGGGATTGGCTATGAACAAAAGCAGGCTTAGCAGGGTAATTTCTCTGAAATTCAGGCACAGGAGAAACAAACACAAGTTTAAGCTCCTGTAAGGCCTTAGCCCTCTCCTGAAGGGACTTAAACCAGCAGCAGCTTCCCCAACCAAAAGCTTAGAATCAAGAGGAATATCCGTCAACTTAGCCTTAACAACATCAGGTAGAGGCTGAAACCTAAGCTAAGAATACCTCCTCATCACTGAACCAAAAACAGCAGCCCTGGAAGAGGCATCTGCCACATCATAATGACATTTAATAGAATGATAAATGACTCGAGAGGAAGTCCTTAGCAAGGAATGAACAGAAGTTTTACCCTCAGAATCTGGAAAATCAGAAATAATTTGGCAGGCCAGAGAAAGAAGAGCCAACACATACCTAGACGTATGTGTCTGATAATTAATAGCCCTAAATGCTATGGTAGCAGAAGTGTAAACCTTACTTAGCCTTTCCATGGTTTTGCTGTCCTCGTCAGAAGGCAGTAACGTGGGAGAAGGAAGCAACTGAGACAGCTTATCAGAGGCAACCGACACTACAGAGAGGTCAGCAGCAGGGGGCAAGGGGCAGAGAATCAGGTGCATGAGATTCATTGGAAAAAGCATCCAGCAAAGCAACCAAAACAGGAGGAATAGCAGCAGGTTTAGGGGAGTCCAATTGCAGTAACTCATAGTACCTCTTAAGGATATCATACACCGGTGCACAACCCCACTTAAAAAAAATCCATCATCCTAGAGATTGTGTCCCCAAAGGAAGTTTCCTCAAAAAGAAAATCAGGACTAAACAGATTCTTCCTCCTCTGACCCACAGTCCAAAGGAGAAGGAATTTCAGTAGAATAAGTCAGGAATTCGTCATCAGACTCCATCTTTATCCTCAGAAGAATCATGTTCTCTAGGCCTTTTAAAAAGAGTAGAAGACCATGGAGGAGGAGGAACCAAAATCCATTGAGGAGGCTTTAAGGACATTAAAGCAGTAAACAGCCCCTGAGTACAGGACTGCCACTCACTTTGTGGATCCTAAGGAGCAGAAGAAACATGTTTAAGTATGTATTTTTTTTCAAAGGGAATGTCCTCTCCAAAAAACTGTGAAGGCTCAAACCCAGGGCAACATTCAAGAACTGTAGTAGGATTTTTTCCATAACTAAAAATGGAGGAACTCCCCTAGGGCCCTCAGAAAAAAAAATCAACTGTGGTTCCCCCTGAATGTCCGAGATGGATGCCTGCAAAGCCTCTTCGGATGTACTGCCAGACGGATCCTCACTGTCCTCCAACACTGTCATGGCAGAGGAGTCCAATAATACAGTTGGACAAGCCTCCTGGTTTGTAACAACCTCAGGAGAAACACCTGGCAAAGGCTGGACAATGGAAGATTCCGGTCATACCTTTGTTACCTTCCTCTTCCCTAACGGCTGACTATCACGGCAGGAGATTCTTTCCACTGTAGCTTTAGCGAGAAGCTTAAGATTCTTCTCAAGATACACGTAAATGAAAAAAAGAGTGCTGTGAAATGTTTTTGGGATGAACGCCTGACAAATAGAACAAGACATATGGTCATGAGAAGCTACTAGACAAAAAAAAGCCACTCATCGTGGGGGTCTTTATGGGGAGTCTGTCTCCCTCACTGGCGTTTACCCTTCCTGGATGACATTTTATTTATTTACTTATTTGACATTTGTTGACCAGGTTAGAAGCCCATTTATGACATTTTATTTATTTACTTATTTGACATTTGTTGACCAGGTTAGAAGCCCATTTTCAGCAGAGACCAGAGGAGAAAAGCTCCAACATTATACATACATGATATTGACAATAGGAATTCCATAAGTAACAATACAATAACTATCTATATTCACAATACAGTCAGAATGCAGTTGCTGTCTATACTCAGCACAATAGAATTAGTGATACAGTTACAGAAAGATGGAGAGATTATTACGCATTTTGTAGATTCAGTTATAGTGCAAGAGAAAATAGTTGCATTCCATACAGAAAGAAATAGTGTGAAGAAAAACATTAACCACAAGGAGGACAAAACAAGCCAAGAAAAAAACACAATGAGGCACTTAACTGCAACTGCACATAAGTTAGCAAACAGGTGAATGCAGTCACTGCAGAACAAAAATGTGTTCAACTGGCAGAAAATGGACACAGGTAAACAGACTAACAGTGAAAAGATACGTTCAGACTGGCGGCAAAGAAGTTCTGAGTATGGTAGGCCTGAACAACACCTTTATACCCTATGCTATGCAAGGAGCACTTGGGTGATTTTTGGCGTACCTTTAAAGCAACAGGAGTCTTTGGTAGACTAGCTGGATGTCAGGCTCCCATGGCAGAGAATCCATACTGCAGCAGGGAATGTAAGGACATTTTGCTATTGCTGACAAATGTAACCTTTACACATGCCCGTACTATTTAAAACTGAGGCAGCATTCGGTTACTATGGCAGGAGGCACAGCAGATGTATGTATATAGCTCCTGCCTGATGAGTTTGTACTTTGTACTTTTAATTTAGCTTTGCAAGGGGGACAGAGTTGATCCTTTACCGAATCTTAGCAACCCTGAAATGAAAGAAGAGTACAGTATACTAATTACACCAAAGTACAGAAGCAGTAATGCCCTGTGAGGTATATGTCAAAAAAGGGATCGAGAAAGTATGTTTTACATACCGCCTGAAGACAGCAATTGTGTAACAGACTGTTACATACAATAGAAAAATAGCTCGTTAAAGAGGTACTACAACAAAATAACATCTACTTTAGTCATGTCAACACATTACAGATTAGCAACGTTTAAATATCTAACCTACAATGACCTATAAATAAGCTCCAATTATAAAGCTAGCTGACTAGAACTGAATTAATTCTGGATCATGTCTCTGGCTATCAAACTGCAAGAAACATTCATTTAGGCAGTAAATTCACATCACCGCTATGACATATACATTAGTTATACTGTAGTTACATGTATTAACCAAAAAATCTAAAGCCTTTTACAGTTTTTTATGACTGGCATCATTCTGCACAACCACCTGTGCTGTAAGTAGATCAAGCTGTCTGCTTAAAGTTAGAGGGGAGAAAAAGTGGATAGCAACAGATGTTTAAAAAAAAAAAAGATGGTATAATAGTTCAGTTCAGTAGACAACATATGCAATTAGTTCAGGATAATGGTTAAGAAGTGCTCCCAAACTAAGTGAAGAATGATCACATGGATGTCTGGTAAATCTGCTCATGTACCAACAACAAATCTGACTCAACCAAGTATACAACAAAATGGCTGTAGTCAGACTTCAACCCATCAGTGACAGACAGTGTGCTGTTCAACCAACAGAGATGAGTGTGACTGCTCCCATTTCTAATACCACTGACTCTGTTTGCCAAGTGACTGTAAAGGTTGTAATGCATGTCATGACAATATAGATTCATAGTTATGGCACAAAGTTTTCCTTTTGCAGGTTTCCACTCGCATTCCAGGTTCAGCCGAAATGGTTCTTTTGTTTCTCAAAGTGGAATAGTTATTCACATTTTTAAGAGAAAGCAATCACTGAGCCATTTAAATTGGTAATGACTGTATATTTTGTGTACTGGATATTGTGTTAAAAATGATGCTTACTTGTAGCTGGTGGTGATTTGCAGCATATACCTCTGTATATTGCCTTTTTTGTAGCACTAAAAAGAAATCAACATACTGATAAATAAATACATAGTTTTTAGTGTTTAATATAGAGAATAAAAACCAAAGTCAGTCTTCTTTGTTTTTATTTATTTATTTGTTCAGTTAGTTTGCACAGCTGCTTTAGAATTAAAAGGAGCTCACAGTAAACTAACTACCACTACAGACTGCATTCTGGAGTCTTTACCTCTGGCTGTATGATCCTGGTTTTGCTTCCTGCACCATAACCCAAAGAGCTCATACATATAAGGATATAGTGCTATTTACTGTTCAGAATCAGAAAAACAACAGGAATAAACAGGTTACCTCTGCAGCTCCCTGTAGTGCAGAATTCCATGCTTACAGTTTTGTGGTCTCTTGTTCCTGCTCACCCCCATCCTGAGCAGTACAAGTTGCATTTTATAGTCTGGAAGTGAGAGTGAAGCACCCTCCTGCCAAAGGAAGCAATTCTTTTCATTAGCTCAAAATTCATACCTCCAACTTCATGATACCTAGTTTTAGACACCAGTACCAAAACTAAAATAAGAAATTAAGCAGCTTTTGTCTGTAAGAGTTGTGAACAACAGGAGACATAAATAGTCTCAAAAATCAAATTTTGAAAATTCCATTAAACACCAATGGTATCCTCAGCAATAGTTTTGTCTGTTCAGAATTTACTTCCTGCGTGGCTCCAACCCACTTACCTAAACCATCAGATGAGCTGATTAATATTAATAACATAAAACAGTGCAGATATACCAGGAGGAAGGGTTTGTGTAAATATTTAAATAAGATGGGTGAATACCTCCTGCAATCACCCTCCTCCAACAAACACTAGGAATGTAAGGTTTGAACTCATGCAGTGTGCAAAGCAAAAGCAGGTCCCATACATGCAACTGAGTTTTATTTCAGTCATCTGTTGTCATGCCTTTTTTGTTTTTTTTTTTTGTTTTTTTTTTTTTTGGTAGAAAGGAGTCACTGTCTTGTAATATTTAGCAGCTCATTAAAATACAGTTTTTTTTCTCCTGATGTGATTCAGCCTGTTTTGAGACCTCTGAAACAGATGTGAAGCTTAAAATACATGATGGGTCTAGTTCATTTTTCGTAATACACAGGGAAAAAAACAGAAAAAAAGGAAAAACTAATGAGTGCTTTTTCTTGCAACATTTTAAGTATATCTAGCAAGGTAAGTACAGTCATATGATAAGCACCCCCTGTCAGGACTACAGAGAAAGTCAGGTAAAACTTTATCGTGGGCTCCCCCTATTAGAAAAACAATAAAATGGAGTACATCTGAGTAATTGTATACCTCTGTGAGGAATATAGTAAAAGACACATACATCTTTGTGATAAGATGGATCTATATCAGCATGTCAAAAATTTAATAGTTCGAATCACAAAATATCGAACTGAAATGATCCAACTATTAAATTTTCGAATGCCGATGTAAAAAAAAAAAAAAAACCTAAAGGGTGTAGGCAGGGGGGGGCGAGCCCCCCTACAACCCCCATGTCACCATACGAGATTTTCGTTTACCCGTTCGATGTTCTGCACTTTCGGCATTCTTGCGTTGACAATATCGCATTCGATATTGTCAACGTTCGAGATGTAGATAGGAACCCGATAAGATACACTTGTAAGTAATACAGTAAAAGGCAGGTACTGCTATATAATAAGATGTCTCTGTGAGGGATATAATAAGAGGCAGGTACTGTTGTATAATAAGGTACCTGTGTGAAAGATACTATAAAACTTAAAAGGTATTTATAGTTGTATGTTACGGTACTTCTGTGAAGGATATAATAAAAGCAACCTATAACTAAAGTTGCTGTCAGATGCAGTGGAAATCCATCCTTTGCAGACACACACACACACACACACACACACACACACACACACACACACACACACACACACACATTCTTGCAGCTTCTGTTGCCGCAGTTACCTGAGTCACTTCAAAGTCTATATTTTTTTAATTTATTTGTACTCCCCTGATCATTAAAAGTGCTATTGTAAAATTCTTGATTAGAAAGCGGAAAGAAATGGATGGTTCTTGTGTTTCTATTCAAATACATTTAATGACCAAAATGTCAATGTACAAAACATCAACAAAAAATCTGAAGTCCATCAATGAGGGATATAATAAAAGGCAGGTACAGCTGTATGATAAGGTACCCCTGTGAGAGATACAATAAAAGGCAGGTACAGCTGTATGATAAGGTACTCCTGAGAGATACAATGAAAGGGAGGTACAGCTGTATGATAAGGTACCCCTGTGAGAGATACAATAAAAGGAAAGTACAGCTGTATAATAAGGTACCCCTGCAGGGATACAATAAAAGGCAGGTACAGCTGTATGATAAGGTACCCCTGCAGGGATACAATAAAAGGCAGGCACAGCTGTATGATAAGGTACCCCTGCAGGGATACAATAAAAGGCAGGCACAGCTGTATGATAAGGTACCCCTGCAGGGATACAATAAAAGGCAGGTACAGCTGTATGATAAGGTACCCCTGCAGGGATACAGTAAAAGGCAGGTACAGCTGTATGATAAGGTACCCCTGCAGGGATACAATAAAAGGCAGGTACAGCTGTATGATAAGGTACCCCTGTGAGAGATACAGTAAAAGGCAGGTACAGCTGTATGATAAGGTACCCCTGCAGGGATACAGTAAAAGGCAGGCACAGCTGTATGATAAGGTACCCCTGCAGGGATACAATAAAAGGCAGGTACAGCTGTATGATAAGGTACCCCTGCAGGGATACAATAAAAGGCAGGCACAGCTGTATGATAAGGTACCCCTGTGAGAGATACAGTAAAAGGCAGGTACAGCTGTATGATAAGGTACCCCTGTGAGAGATACAGTAAAAGGCAGGTACAGCTGTATGATAAGGTACCCCTGCAGGGATACAATAAAAGGCAGGCACAGCTGTATGATAAGGTACCTCTGTGAGGGATACAATAAAAGGCAGGTACAGCTGTATGATAAGGTACCCCTGTGAGTGATGCAATAAAAGGCAGGTACAGCTGTATGATAAGGTACCCCTGTGAGAGATACAGTAAAAGGCAGGTACAGCTGTATGATAAGGTACCCCTGCAGGGATACAATAAAAGGCAGGCACAGCTGTATGATAAGGTACCCCTGCAGGGATACAATAAAAGGCAGGCACAGCTGTATGATAAGGTACCCCTGCAGGGATACAATAAAAGGCAGGTACAGCTGTATGATAAGGTACTCCTGAGAGATACAACGAAAGGGAGGTACAGCTGTATAATAAGCTATACCCATAAGGACTACAATAAAATGCAGGTGCAGGTATATGATAAGCTCTCCCTGTGTGAGATGCAGTAAAAGGCAAGCAGAGCTATATGATACGGGCTACCTGTGAGAGATTCAATAAAAGACAGGTACAGCTATAAGATAAGGTTCCCTATGAGGGATACAATCAGGGTTGCCAGATTTGTAAAGGGACAGGTAGAGACCAAAAAAAAAAAAAAGGTCCTTCATGCTAAGTGAAGACCAAAAAAAAAGGTCTTTAATGCATCAGGCAGTTCCACATTAAATAGAAGTGGCCTCACTTTGCGATTTTGTGATTGGCTCATATACCGGCATACGGGCCAATAAAAAAAAAAAACAAAGTGGAGGCTGTTTCATTGGAATTTTCACCAGCAGTATGGGACTCAGGATTGGGCTGCTGATCCCAGGATAGTCCCACTCAAATAGGGATGTCTCGCAACCCTGGATACAATAAAAGGCAGGTAGAACTATATGATAAGGTGCTGCTGTGAGGGATACAATAAAAGGCAGGTACAGCTGTATGATAAGGTACCTCTGTGAGGGATACAATAAAAGGCAGGTATAGCTGTATGATAAAGTACCCCTGTGAGGGATACATTAAAAGGCAGGTATGATAAGGTATCCCATGAGGGATACAATACAAGACAGGTACAGCTGTATGATAAGGTACCTCTGTGAGGGATACAATAAAAGGCAGGTACAGCTGTATGATAAGGTACTCCTAAGAGGGATACATTAAAAGGCAGGTACAGCTGTATGATAAGGTACCTTGTAAGGAATACATTAAAAGGCCGGTACAGCTGTATGATAAGGTACCCCTGAGAGGGATACAGTAAAAGGCAGGTACAGCTGTATGATAAGGTACCCCTGTGAGGGATACAGTAAAAGGCAGGTATAGCTGTATGATAAAGTACCCCTGTGAGGGATACATTAAAAGGCAGGTATGATAAGGTATCCCATGAGGGATACAATAAAAGACAGGTACAGCTGTATGATAAGGTACCTCTGTGAGGGATACAATAAAAGGCAGGTACAGCTGTATGATAAGGTACCTCTGTGAGGGATACAATAAAAGGCAGGTACAGCTGTATGATAAGGTACCTCTGTGAGGGATACAATAAAAGGCAGGTACAGCTGTATGATAAGGTACCCAGTGAGGGGATACAATAAAAGGCAGGTATAACTGTATGATATGTTCTTTCTGTGAGGAATATAATAAAAGGCAGGTGCAGCTACATTATAGTTCTTAGGTGATTACTAGGCTAATGACCCCAGGGAGCCTTTTTAAGTAAAGTCATGCTTCCCAAATGTACCCTGGGGTTATTTTAATGGGTATATGTAGCTTGGACAAGGGTGTTCAAGCATTTATAGACTGCCTCTCTCTAATAGTGACATAGCTGACAAAGCAGGGGCAAATTTCTGATTACCAAGCCACTGGTCCAAGTTACACTTAAACTGGGTTAGAGAAGAACTCTGCTTAACATGGATGGGAAGCCTATTCCAGACAAGGGGTAGTCGTTGAGATACATACCTGTTTCTCCAATATGTCCTACTTATATTACAAATGAGGTTTATGGCCCCATATCAGATAACACTTTTGTGGAACAGGTCCATTAGAGAGAGATCAGAGGATGTTTTGTGGTCCAGGCATAGATTGCCTCTCAGCAGTCTGTAGTAGACAGAACACAGAGATAGAGCTTTGACGTAGTCTGCACAGGACATTTGTTTACACTCTGTATTCTTTTTGTGAGGAGCATCTGTGGATGCTGTTGCTGCATATGCCTGTTCAAGTACATACTGAAGGAGATATACTCACCTAGTGGTCAGATGAAGGCCAATTACAGTGGAACAATGATATACTTGAACTTGACATGCCCTTACTTATATGTTGTGCAACACAGAATGATTTCCTTATTACTGCAGTCATGTGATGGTCAAAGGCCAGGAAACTGTCTATATGTATATTCCCAAATACCTGACCTACTCATAGGGTATATTATCAGTATGGCGGTTTCCATGGGTAGCAGTCTTCCCAAAGGATATTATGTATTTCTTGGCACCGAGTATTAGACAGTGGCTCAGGTTCCAGTATTTGGACTGTGTTAGTCCTTCTTGGAGGGTATTTGTTTCTTTGGGAGATTCTGTGAATGCGCTTAGTTTGCAGTTATCTACAAACTTGGTCAGCCAGACATTCTTGATGTTGACAACTTTAGAGAAGTAGATGCCATAAAATACTGTCCCCAGCACCAACCCTTCAGGAACTCTGCTAATGTCTGGAGTTTTCTTAGAAGTAGACTCCCCTATCCTAATTTCTTGGGTCCTTGGTCAGCCAGACATTCTTGAGGATGACAACTTCAGAGAAGTAGATGGCATAAAGCCCTCACTAGCCATTGAGGAACTCTTCTAATGTCTGGAGTTTTCATAGAGGTAAACTCCCCATCCTAATTTCTTTGGTCCAGTCTTTGAACCAGCTAACTATCCCGTCAATGACATAGGGATTTATGCCTAATTTTATGAGCATGTCTACATTGCTGGAGGGGGGTGCTGCATTGAATGCTTTGGTCAGGTCAAAAAAGAATGGACCATTCACAGGAAACACCAAGAACTAATCAAAATAAGTCTGTGACAGTTAACAAAAGCCAAGGAAACCAGGAAAATAGAGAAAAAACAGAATACTTTATTGTAAAGGTTTAGTGCTTTCATCCAGTATTCAGGACATCTTTAGAACAACATAAACAATTAATAAAACCCTTAAATAACTTGAAAAAATCACATGACTTAGGCTTCAAAGTCAAACAATTCAAATGTTGTCAGGTCAAGGTAGCTAGTATGCACTATTTTGCCCTCATCCATTGCTTTGGTGATCTCCTTAAAGAAATCCACCAGGTTGACTAGGCATGGCCTGTCCTTGACAAAACCAAAGTGGGTTGGATTTAGGATCTGAAAGTTTCCTATGAGAGTGTTTATCATTTCCATAGTTTTGCATTTGAAACTAGTCAGACATATGGGTCTGTATTTACCCGAGTCCATAGATGGCCCACCCTTGTGTACCAGGATGACAGTGACAGTCCTCCATTCACTAGATGTGAAGCCTGTCATGAGGCTGCAGTTAAATAGTGATTCTGATGGTCCTGATAGGGTATGTTTCATGCTATTTAAGAGGCATCCTGGGATATTATCAGGGCTCATTCATGCAATGTTCTGTGCCTTGGAGAGTGCACTGGTGACCTGTTCCCTATTAATAGTTAGGGGTGTTATGTTTGAGGGCATTTTCTGTGGGGTATCTGGGGCTTTTCATGTGCAGAATATAATAAAAGATAGGTACAGCTGTATGATAAGGTACCCCTGTGAAGAATACAATAAAAGGCAAATATAGCTGTGTGATAAGGTAAGCCTTTGAGGGATACAGTAAAAAGGAGGTATAGCTGTACGACAATCTCCTTCCATGAGGGATACAATAAAATGCAGACCCATCTATATGATATAGTACCCCTGTGAAGGATACATTAAAAGGCTAGTTCAACTGTATGATAAGCACCCGCTGTGAGGGAAACCATAAAAAGGCAGGTACTGTTAAATGTTAAGATCTGTCTCTGCAGGATAGAATAAATAGGAGGTACAACTGTATGACAAGGTACCCCTGTGAGGATTGCCATAAAAGGAAGGTAAAGCTGTATGATAAGCTGCCTCTGTGAGGAATACAATAAAAGGAAGGTAACACTGTATGATGAGGTACCCCTGTAAGGGATATAATAAAAGGCTGGTACAGCCATATGATAAGAAAGCCGTGTGAGAGATATAATAAAAGGCAGCTATAGCTATATGATAAGGTATCCCTATGAAGGATATATTAAAAGGTAGGTTCATTTGTTTCATCTCAGAACAACACGTCCCTAACATTTGGAAAGTATCACGTCATCCCACTACATAAAGGTGGAAACATGACAGAATTATCGAATTAATGGCTAATAGCTATACTACCAATATTATCAAAAATACCTGAGAGGTGCGTCCATTCATAAGTCTTGAACTATCTAATAACCGACAATCTTCTATCTAACACTCAGCATGGGTTCGGTCCTAATCATAGCATTACCACTGCCCTTGTTAACTTTGCTAACATTATAAACCACCATCGCAATTATGGCAATTTAGTTTCCTCCATTTTTCTTGATCTTTCCAAAGCTTTTGATACTGTCTGCCATTCTAAACTCTTAACTACAGTCTCAGAACTTAAACTTATCCATTCTGCATTTACTTGGTTCCAGCAATATCTAACTGGACACCAGCCAGTTGTAAAATAGCAACAAAATCTCTCCATTACTGCCTGTGACCTGGAGAGTTCCATAGGGATCTGTTCTGGGGCATCTCTTTTTTATTATCTTTACTAACAATTGTTATACTGCCACCCCACATGCCTCTGTAGTGCAACATGAGGATGATTCAACCTTGATTTGTGCCATGCCAACACTACAAAAACTCCAAAAAATCACACCTGTGGAATATTGGCTAAACAATGCACAACTTATACTTAACCCTACCAAAACAAAAGTCATGCTCTTCTATCCAACTACAGTTGCAGACACCCACCAACTACTCAATATCTCATCATTAAATCATACAATTATTTCTCCAGTTTCCCAAACAAAATTACTTGGAGTGGTCATTGGCCATAATATAAAATTAGATGTACACATATCACAGACCATAAAAAAGTACACAAAAAACTAGGAACCCTGTACAGAAATTGACACTTTCTAAATAAATCTTCAAATGCCACCATAGCAAGAACCCATCTTATCTCTATGCTACTATACACCTCACAAATTCTTACAAACATTAAGAAATCTGACCTAGAAAAACTTGAAACTTGCTACAATAAAATCCCAAAGTCTGCCACAGTAACAAATTTCAGATCAAATCATTGCTTGGCTTTAAAACAGCTATCCTGGCCCGAACTACTAAATCTACTTGCTTATAATCAACTCACCTTCACCCATCGAATACTAAATCAGCCAGAAAAAATACAAGTACTTCAAAATCTACTAATACACTACTCCAATAACAGGGTATTGTGTTCCAGTAACAAATCCTTCCTAAATATATCCAAACCTAGCAATGCATCTGGAGATTCCCTTTACTCCAAATGCATAGCCAAAACTTGGAATTCCCTGCCATTAAATATCAGAACAACTACTAACACTTCCAACTTTAAAAAACTTCTCAAATCACACCTGTCAGAATCATGGACCTGCTCTTGCACAAACCCTGGTTAAGAAATAGATGTCTTAAGGCAGCTAAAGGAAGCTAAAGGAACACAACTTGTCATATTTGTATTTGAACAGTATACGCCTGCTTTTCTGCCTACAATCATAGTACTGCCATTCTTTGTATCCTATCTAGACTATATGAATGTATCAGCGAAATGTATAACATGTACTTTCATTTTGTACTTGTATCAGAGACTGATTCAATATTTGTATCTGTACATTGTATATGTATCTTACAATTATTTATAAATGTGGAGCTTTTCTCCGCAGGCCTTTGCTAAAAAAGGACATGTTGTCCAGGTAGACTTTCCTGGTAAACAAATGTAAAATAAATAAATAAGCTGTCATCCATAAGAAAAATAGTAAAAAGTGGATACAGGTATGTGATAAATTCACTGTGTGGGAATATAATAAAAGGCAGGTACACCGGCAAGATAAGGTAATCCTCTGAGGGATACAATAAATGTAATATACAATAAATGGTATCCTTTCTTGCAACTATTATAACTAGTCTCTTCTAATTTCTTCATAACTCTCTATACAATGATAAGCTGCTATCTCTGTCACCTAAGCCATCTCAGTCATTATGGCTACATCTTATCCATAAGTTCTGCTAAACATAATTCCATTTTTCCATCCATGTTTTGACGTTAGCTGCTTCTTGAAATAATGTCCCTATTATAGCCTCAAACTTGTAAAAGTTCGAATGTCACATGGTCAACACCATATGATCGAACTTTTAGAAGTTCAAAGGTTAAAACAAATGGCTCCGTACAGCACAGAATGGAAAGATTTCCCTTTTCTACACTGAAGTGTGATCTTGGAGTTGGTATATTTAAGTAGCGGAGGTGTGGGGGGTACAGGGGTGGTCGCCCCCCTGTTCAGAGCATTTAGGTAAAGTTTTTCTTTTTTTTTTTTTTTTTATTATATATTCGATGTTTCAAACTTTGCTCATATGGTGACAATTATATGAGGTTCGAAGTTTTGAAACTTCAAGTATATATATATATATATATATATATATATATATATATATATATATATATATATAGACCCTGTAAAACATGTATATATTTGTTTTTATCACCAAAGGAAGGACTTGAAAACAGGCTTTCTACTATTTTTATGAACTTTTATTTTCATTAGTGAAATAGGTGTATAACATATTTCAAGGAGTGAACTTCACACCCTCCATGCTGCAAAATTTCTGCTTGTTTTTTTTTTCAAATCTTTTCAGAAAAAGACAAAGACCCAAAAATTCAGGGTTTATGTAGGTATCACGCAAGAAACAACTTAACCAAAGAAAAAACATGTGAAATGTGCAGCCTAGATAAGTGTCTATCTCTCACATAGAACAAAAACACCAGGCCAAGCAGATTTCTTAAAACAGATAATAAAATGGAGCAGGTAAAACAGAAAGCAGCTCTATCACTCACAGACAAAATTATAGATTTACTCTCCTCACCATGCAGGGATCACTAGCAGTGCTTTAGTTTATGCAGGCTTGAAATCTTTTCAGAAAAAAAAGAGAAAGACCCACAAAGTTCTGGCTTCTATGAAGCTTACTAAGTCATTTGCAAGGCTGTGTACTCTCAATGCATGGGGTTCTGTAGTTGTGTTTCTTTCCCAGGACAAATATTTCCTCAGCATAGTCTAGCAAGGGCTTGGTCAACTGTGGAAACTGGAAGTGCAGTTATGCAAATGTCTTAGCCATCTCTGTCAGTATTAAAAATGCAAGAGCCACCATGCACTTGAAAAGGAGATGGGACTGGCTGTCATATCCATTGACTGTCATATCCATTGGCTGTCATGTCCATTGGCTGTCATGTCCATATAGCACTAGCTCATGATGCTGAACATGTCTCCAGATACACTGGAAGAAACGTAACATGTTTCCTTTTACCTGTGGCTTAGAGAGGTTGGAATGATCACTTCTGACGGTGACACCTTCAAAATCAGAAACTTCATGTCTGCCTTTAAGCTGTGTCCTGTAGTAGTTCCAGTTGTACAGACCATAACAGATTGTAAGGTCTTCTTGCTCAATGAGAACATGCACAAGGGGCACACGAGACTTAATTGACCTACAAAATGGCATAGGTACTATAAAGTTGCCATGTAGTGTGGCCCTTAGTGATGCAAGTGCCATGTATTACTCATTGCACTGCCGTAATAAAGTCACTCAGGTTACTCAGAGCAGTTATGAGCATAACCTCTACTGTATTTTACCTGTTTCAGGTATAGCATTAAATAAAGATACCTGATTTTGGAGGCCATTGTGTGGTGTAAAAGTCCTGGAAGCTATATCCTGTCCATCCACAAATTATGTGTATAGCATATTAAGGCCTGACTGGATGACAGACTATGCACAGGCTCAGGATCTCATGAATTATGTAGTTCTTTAATCAGCTGTCTTGCTGGATCTCTGCTTCCTGTTTCCTGACATCACATTTCAGCAAACATCACATATTGGCTCACCAGTGTCCAAAGATGGTGGTAGCATGTTAACTTTGCAGCTCCTCCCTGTGCATATCGTACCTTTCCACAACATTGTGATGTACTCTTCAGTTTGCAAGCCAAACAGGACCTTTTTGTTGACCACCTTTTCCTTGCTCAAGGTGTATCATTATACATGGGATATTTTTTGCTACAGTGGCTTTTCAGGTAGACATACACATGTCCTAGGATTCCCAGTGGGGTCAATTCTTCTATAACTCCAGCTGCTGCTGGAAGTGCAATGGACATAGTTGTCACCATTTTCACGCTATAGTCCACATTCTTCATGGCTATGGAAAGCCTTGCACGTTTGTTTCACCTCCACCGTTCATGTAGTTGGCCTGATGACTTAATTTCATTTGGGGCAGCTACTTCAGCTTGTTGAAAATTGGCTTGTGTTGAGATTTTTTTTTCCTTGTTTATGACTTGCCATTCACACTTTTGGTAGCCTGTCATGTGCCTGCATTGCTCATCAAGTAGGGCTTCCTTTACTATGGTGTTCCCCCAGTCTTCGGATTAAATGTGCTGTTTCCAGAATCATGCTACTGAGACTCCAATCTATCCCTGCAGTTCAGACGCCACAGTTATGGTAAATCTTGCCTGTTACTTTGCACATTTGAAATTCATACATCTTTCACTTTCCTGATTAAAGGAACAGTTGCTATTGAAAAGATGAGGGCTTTCACTTCTTAATGGACATTAAGGTAAGATGATACACTTTGTCTGCCTTTGGATAGATTACTGTTTATGTACACAATGCTATTATAATTCTAATGTTGCAATACTTCTGATAAAGATATTTATCCAAGTTTCTCTAGTGGGAAAGGATGCAGGTGGATTTTATTAAATTTCGGATGTATGTATGTATGTTATGGCATGGTATGGTATGTTATGTTATGGTAAGTTATGTCATAGTATGGTATGTTATGGTATATGGTATGGTGTGTTATGGTATGGTATGTTATGGTATGTTATGTTTCAATCTTTAATTTCTCCAAGTCTTTTGGGTTTCTAATACCATGATGGGAATGGACCCAATTCCAAAGTCAAAGTACGATTAAAGTTCATGAAATTAATATTGTTTCACTCTTTGATGTTAGCCAGTAGTGCTTTTCACAGCACCCACAATGTGCCTGGTAATGACTCCTTCTGCAATTCATACGGGGTTACATGTATTGGTAACATATCTAAGTAGGATTGTAGATTCTTTTTTATAAGACCCCCCCATTGGTCCTACTACTATTGGAACTGTCTGGGTATCTTTCTTCCACACTGATCTCATTTCTACCTGTAAATTCTGATATTTTATGACTTTGTGTCTCTCTGTACACAAGACACTGTAGTCACAGGGTGTGGCGATTTCAATGATCAATGCTACTTTTATCTTCTTTTCGTGGACCACTATATCGAGTTTTCTAGCATCTATCTTTTGAACTGTTGGTAATGGACAATCCCATGTGATGTAGACTTCATCATTTTGTATTATGCTTTATGGCTCATGTTTCCAGTGTTTTTCAGCCACTTCTATACCATAATGTTTGGACAATCCCCAGTGTAACAGGCTTGCCACATTATTATGCCTTTCAGTATACAGTCCCTCTGCCATTAGTATGTGACAACAAGCAACGAGGTGTTCAACTGTTTCCAATTCTGTTTTACAAAAATAGTTGTCTGTTTCTCCCACATGTTCAATGAACTTTGTAAACCAACTTGTACGTAGCCCACTATGTTGTGCCCCAATATTAACCTTCCATCTCTTGGTTTGATTTGATTCTCCTTAAACATTCCTGTGTTTGATCCTCATCAACACGAGGTTCTTCCAGAAGTTTTCTGTACTTGTAACTATATTTATGCATTTTCCACATTTCTTCTCCTTATATTCTTCCTTTCTTTTGTTTTTTTGGCACATTCAGTTGCTGCCTGATTTTTATCTACTTCTGGTCTGATTTCCATTCCTGCTTGATGCCGATATGGTTCATAGGTTCATAGGTAGGTACTAGGCTATCTGCCCTGGGGCCTATACAAGCCCAGCCAAAAAGGTACCCTGGCTTTTGCCACCCAAGAAAATTATTTTCCTGTGCCACTGTCGAGCAGAGCCACAGAGGTGATCCCCAGGATGAATTTCCTATTTCCCATCCAATCATCAAGATTTTTCTTGAAGAGTGCTAATGAGGAGCTTTGTTTGATATAGACAGGTAGTTTATTCCAGAGTATGGGAAGTCTCTGGGACAGGAATCTGTCCCTCCGGCATGTTCTGTTTATTGTGGTGACAAGGTTTAGGTCCCTAGAGCATGTAGCTCAGAGGGATTGGGATTTCTTTAAGTGGAGCATGTCCAATAGCTCTGGGTTTGACATAGCTTTGTATGTTAGGCAGAGATCACCTCTGAGTAGGTAATATGCGACGGAGTAAAGCTGGAGTTTTTTGAGACTGACTGCATAGGGCATCTGTTTGAGGCCAGTAATCCTCTTTGTGAGGTATTTCTGCGGCCTTTCCAGTTGTTGTAGATGTCTTGTGAGGTACATACCAAAAGGGCATTGTACTCTATAATGGGTCTAATGAGTGATGAGTAGAGGAGAACAATGACCTCTTTTTTTCTGGATGAGAAACCTTTTGTGATGAGGTGTGCCATGTAGAAGGATTTCCTGACTACTGTGGCAATGTGATTATCAAAGGAGAGACTACTGTCCACCTGTGTCCCAAGGTCTCTTATCACACTTTCGGTGTTAAGTATACTACCACTTATGTTGTAGTTCATGGGTACAGAGTTTTTACCAAAGGGGATGACAATGCACTTTTTGGCATTGAGCTTGAGGCCATGGCTTTGACACCAGGCATCTGTCTCTGTGAGGCCCTTTTGTAGGATGTCCGCATCATTAGGAGTTTCAGTTATGGCTCCTAGTTTGCAGTCATCTGCGAACTTCATCAGCCAAAGCCTGTACTTCAGAGAAGTAGATACCAAACAGGAGTGGACTCAGGACTGAACCCTGTGGTACTCCACTTGTCACTGGTCTGATGTCAGATTTGGAGTCTGCTACTTTCACAGTGTGGGTTCTGTCAATGAGCCAGTTGACAACCCATCTTGTGACATAGGGATTTATACCTAGTTTAGTGAGTTTATCTATAATTCCAGAGTGGGGGATGGTGTCAAAAGCCTTGGCAAGATCTAGATAGGCTGTGTGAACCACCTTACCCTTGTCTACGGCTTTGGTTACTGCTTCAAAGAAGCCTATCAGGGTTAGGAGACATGATCTGCTTTTTACAAACCCGAACTGGGTGGGGTCCAGAGTTTGGAGATTACCAATGTCTTTGTTTATAAGTTCCATGATGATACATTCCATGGCCTTGCAGACCAGTCTCGTCAGGCTAATGGGGTGGTAGATCCCTGGGTCTGTGGTGGCTCCCCCCTTGTGGAGTGGGATAACCGTTGCTGTGCGCCATTCAGCAGGCACAAAGCCTGAGGTGAGGCTATGATTGAACATGGTACTTAGGTGGGATGCCAGTTCGTTCATGTAGAACGCAGCCTGGGATGTTGTCTGGTCCATTGGATGCTGTGTTCTTGGCTTTGGAGAATGTGTTTTTTTACCTGTGCAGCCGTGATTACAGGAACTTTGCATTCTTCCGGTATAGAGATGGGCTCTTTTGGGGGTGGCAGGGGGTAAAGTTAGCACTGAACCTATCTGCCAGGATGTTGGAATATCAGTTGGTTGTGTATATTTAGTGCCATTGTGCTGTAACTCAGAGCAGATCTAAGTATTGCCAATGAGATTCTTGACATAGCTATAGAATGCTTTGTGGTTGTCTTTAGAATCAGTGGTGATTTTGTTTTCGTAACTAGCTTTGGAGGATTTTATCAGGGATCACAGCTTCTTACTGAGGCTGACCAGGGAGCTCCCCTACTCATGGAATTTTACTCTCTTTTGCAACAGTTTCTTCCTTCTATTGTACAGTTTGTTTATGGCAGGGGACCACCAGATTGGCTTCCTTTTTTTGGAGGATAGCATCTTGGTTCTGTTTGGGATAGCACGATCCATGCACAAATGTAAGTGCTTATAAAGTGCAATTGTGTAGGATTCAGTAGTCGTAACTGTATTGTCCGTCTGCATGGGTGTCATGAAGTTCACCACTTCTGTCTTAAGATGCATGAAGTTGGCTTTGGAGAAATTTTTTACCATGGTTTCTTTAATGGGGGTGGGGGCAGTATGTGGATATCTAGCCACAACTGGGATTGCAGTTTTTCTCAGAGTTAGTTGCACTTGGATAACCTTGGTTGCATTATGCTGAGCAGCTAGTCTGGAGGTGTGGATATTTTTAATGAATATGGACACACCTCCGCCTTTGGTGTTCCGGTCCAGGTTACATGGCCGAAAAGTGTGGTATGAGTTATAGACTGGTAGTCCAGGGGTGCTCTCTGGAGCCTTGAACCAGGTCTCAGTCACTGCACAGATATCGATGTTCTCCATTTTAAGGAGTGCCTCGAGTGAGTGCATTTTGAGATTTAGACTTCTAGCATTGAGTAGCATCACTCTCAGTTTTTGCTTGCCTGTTCCTGTTACGGTGATGAATTTGTCATTTGAACCTTGCCTAAAAAAGGCACTATAGGGGTGGCAAGATCCTTAGCCAGTGTCCTGAATCCCAGGGGTGACAGATGCATGCCATCTCTGAAAAAGCACCGTGGTCTGTTCACCATGTCATCCCAGGCAGACAGATACTGGATCCCTTTAGAATGGCACCAGAAGCTTAGCCAATTGTTGAAGTAAATCATTTTGTCCTTGTACTGTGGCATCACTCTGGGTGATGGCAGAATGCTACTTAGGGCTAGCGTTATACCTGCCTGGGCTACAAGATTGGAGAGCTCTTCCATGTCTGTTTTCTTGTAGTTCAGGGAGATACGACTCAGGTAGTTCACACCAACATGGACAATGACAGAGTCATATTTGTACTTGTTGTACAAATATGCTTCTGCTATATTAAGTAGAGAAGTCATCTTAGATTTATTCTCCTCATGTTTGGGTCTTGCCAACGCTGTTTTCAGGATTAATTTAAGTTTTCTAAAGTATTACTTACTTCGTTTTATTTACATTTGTTCATGTTTTATTGTTGATTCTTCATCAGTTCCCAAATATGTATACACTCTCTCTTGATCAATTTCTTTTATATCACATTCTTATCCCAAACTGATGTTTTTTTTGTGCTGCAGTTTTCCTGCTTTAAAGGTTGCTTTTGCACTTCTTACATCATCTGAAGAAGTTTTGACAACTTGCAGTTGCGCTTTCAGTTCCTCACCTGATGAGGTATACAGTTTTAAATCGTCAACAAAGAGAAGATGAGAAGTCTGTACATTTTGCTGTTTTCTATGAGCCAAATTATAGCCATTGCCTAAGCTGTTAAGTAAACAGATTAATGGGTTAGGGGCAAGACAGAATAGCATCAGTGACAAAGAGTGACCTTGGAATACCCCCCTCTGAATTTTTATCCCTGGGATAATAATTTTATCTTGAATTAATAGCAAAGTGGTGTGCCACTGTTTCATGGTCACTGTGATGCTGTCAATCTTATACATTTTTAAGTACTCTTTTTATCCATGAATGTGGGATACTATCAAATGCTTTTTTGTAGTCAATCCATGCCATGCTTAGATTCTTCCCCTTTTACTTTATTTAATAACAAATGATCCTTTGTTCTATATGACATTCATTTATTGCCCTTTTTTTCTATTGTCATAATTGAGTTTTCTTCTAAATGACTGTAAACTCTGTCTGCATTAATTTCCGTGTATAGCTTATACGTTATCGGAAGGCAAGTTATTGGTCTGTAATTTTTAGGGTAGCTTGCAGGTTCACTCTTAAGTATCAGCATTGTTTTTCCTGTTGTTAGCCAGGTTGGTGTCTGTTCAGGGTGCACATATAAATAGTTCTTACTCATGGCTAAATCTTTGTGCAAAGATGTTAATACTTTTAGCCAAAAGTTAGGTACTGCATCTGGGCCTAGGGTTTTCCAATTAGAGGCTTTTTTTAACTTTGTTTCAGTCTCTCTGGCTATTACTTCAGCCCATTTAATATCTTTTACCCTTAAACTTCTTATTCTTTCCTTTACTTCTTCTATCTATTTAGCATCTTTGTAATGTTCCACAGGATCTTGAGAAATAGTTCTCCAAAATATATCTACTTTTTGGTGGTCTTTCAATTCCTTTTACCTTGTTTCCCAGTTCTCTGTAAGGCTTTTTTGGCTCATCAATAAATTGCTTATTTTTTACTTTTTCTTCATATTTATCTGTGTATCTTCTATGTTTTTTCACCGGTGCTGAGATTTTTAATTTGTTGCTTGTGCTAGTTCAGGATAGATCCTGATCTGTTCTAATAGTGTGCATTGCTTTTATCATGTCTATCTTCCTAAGTATTTTTGTTTATTTGTTCCCTCTTCTATATTCTTCTAAAAGTGACACTTCTTGTCTTAATTGCTTTATAGTTTTCTCTGTTCGATACTTCCATGACGGTATTCAGTTTCTCCTCCTGCTGTTCTTTTGGTAGAACTTTATCTGTTATTAAATTAGCTGCACAGTAATATATCCTGTTGACTTCTATTATATTGCATGGATCTCTATGGACAGTTCTAATTACTGTGTTCATTTGTTTTATCAGACTTCTGACTTTTTTGGGTTTTATTGACTTTCTGTAGACTAGTTCTTTCATTGGTCTTAATATGTCTATTTATCTGAATTAAATTAAGCAACTCTTCTCTTAACTCCTTTTCTTCTAAACTGAGGGCACATTTTTTTTTTGTTTTCCATTTTCTGTGGGCATTCTATAGAAAGTTCTGTAATGTCTTCCTGTGACACATTCTCTTCAATTTCATCCTGTGCCATCCATTGCTCTGTCATATGGGAACTCACTGGCCTATCACTCCTCAACATTAACTGCATCTGAGTTTCCATAGTTTCCTGTACCTTTTATGGCATGGTATGGTATATGGTATATGGTATGGTATGGTACGGTATGGTATGTTAAGATGGGAGGGGGTATATCTAAATAATATAATGCAATAGAAAAAGTTTGGGAAGGAGTGATGGCAGTTAGTCAGTAGTACAGTTTTCTAGTTATAGGATAATATGGTAAGAAAGTATAATACAGCAGAGTAGTTTATTTATTTTTATTTCTTACCTGGGTAAGTCCACCAAACACAAGTTTCCCTTTTCAGCGGTAATCTGGGAGCACTGTATGGTTAACGGACTTGCTCAGAGACACACAATGACTCCCCTGAAAAGAGGCTTCTAGACTAGGAAGACTAACACAGCCAAGAAAGGAGAAGTAAGTAAATAAATTAGTGGAGAATAATCTATAAACTACAATTACTGAAGCTCTCCAACCAAAGTCAGTGCTATTCAGAACCCGTCAAAAATTTTCCCGAACCCCCAAAAGACATTTATATTGAAGATTTAAACTCCAAACTAGAAAATATAACCTACTTCAAAAGCCTTGGGATTTGTTTAGTCTAAACCCAACTTTCAACTCCATGGTGAAAACACAAAGAACAAAATCCGCTCTCTGCTCCTTACGGACAACCAAATGTCACAGTTCTTCACATCTCGTGCAAAGACAACTATGGTGAAAAGAGTGCTTCATTCCCAACTGGAATACAGCCTTCCATTCATTATAGGTTCATAGGTGTTTACTAGGCTAATGACCACAAGGGCCTTTTTAAGCCAAGCCATGCATCCCAAATCTCTGAGAAGTTCTTATACCCCTGATAAGTGTAAGCAGGGGATTGGGAGATGAATGATTTACAAGTCACCTGTGTCCATTAGAGACATAGGTGCCAAACCAGGGATGAATTTCCAGATGTTCTAACTGTTGGGTGTTCCTGCCCGGCAGGCAGCCTGAGGAATTCCAAAATTCCAGTCTGGGTCCGGGCTCGGCGCAAAAGTACGTACCAGCGCGTCGACGGCAGAGGTATAAGCCCCGCAGCCGGGCCTCATCTCTCCAGTCCTTCTTGCCGTGCGGTGGAAAGCAGCTCGCAAGTCGTTGGCCCATCCAGTTGTCCAGGTTGTACTTGAATTGGGATAGGGAGAAACTTTGCTTCACATGGATGGGGAGCCTGTTCCATAGATGCGGTAGTGTCTGGGATACATACCTATCTCTCCAGCGGGACCTATTTATATCACAGACAAGGTTTAAGTCTTTAGAATGGGAAATTCTGGTGCTGTTTGTTTTGTGGATATGCAGGAGGTCCATCAGAGTTGGGTCTGATGATGCCCTGTATCCCAGGCATAGATCTACCCTCAAAAGCCTGTAGGCGACAGAATACAGGGATATGGTCTTGAGGCGGTCTGCATAGGGCATTTTACTTACTCCCTGTATTCTTTTAGTGAGGAGCCTTTGTGGAAATTCCAGTTGTTGGATAAGCCTGGTTAGGTACATACCAAAGGGGGCATTGTATTTAATGATAGGTCTAATGAATGCCGAATACAGTGGAGCAATGACTTCCTTGGATTTAGATGCCATACCTCTGCTTATAAGTTGTGCAATATAGAATGATTTCCTCACCACTGTAGACACATGATTATCATAGGCCAGATTACTATCTATGTGTCCCTAAGTCCCTGACTACTGGGTCAGCTCTAAGGGGTGTGTTGTCAGTATGATAGTTACCAAGGATGGATGACTTCCCAAAGGATAGTATTATGCATTTCTTGGCATTAGGTCTTAGTCCATGACTCTGGCACCAGTTGTTTGCCTGTGTCAGTCCATCCTGGAGAACATTTGTGTCAGTGTGAGATTCAATGACAGCTCCTAATTTGCAATCATCTGCAAATTTAGTCAGCCAGAGACCACCGACATTGGCCTTGACTTCTGAGAAGTAAATGCCATTATGGCTGCCTCCCAGAAAAACTCCACCTTGCAAATCATCACAAATAAAGTTTGCCACTTTATCTTCTCCATAAGAACACTGTTCTATTTCATTATCCAAAGCTGAGTGGATTCCCATAAAAAAGAGCAGATTTATTACTAAGGAGCTCTTTAAACTACTAAACCTTGAAACATTCTCTGCTCTAGCTTCCCAGCTAATAGAAAACCAAAAATTGTACAACCTCAGAAACTAGTCTCAAAGAGCTGTCACTCTCTTCATACTCTCAACAAATCATCAGCATCATACTTCATCATACCAAGCACTCCTTTTCCATAATAGTTCCTAATATCAGGAAATAGCCCCCCCCTTGCACTTGAAGGATCTCTCTGTCCAACCAGTGCTTCGTGCCCCTGCCCAAGTAGCTGACACACACTCACACACTTTGAGATTTGATTGATATATAAATATACAGACACTCCTCAGGAAGACTGGCACAGGTTTGCTAGCTATGTCCTCTTCTGCCCAGACTGTACGGTAGTTATCACTGCCACCAACCACTACTTAGCTACTAAGGCCCTTCCCAAAGGGTACCCAATCTTACTGTGTGATGTTACTATTATCCAAATGATAAGTGTGACTAAGACTTGAAGGCTACTTAGTTGTGGGTTGTACAGCATCACCAAATAGATATGCAAGTACTCTAAGAGCTTAAATATCTCTACATAAACCAGCCACAATTAAACGGTTTAAATATATTTAATAAATAATAAAAGCACAAGACAATACTCATTAACTCAACACAGTGACAATAGAGTTCAGAATCACAGGAAATATTTTAAAACAACATTGCAGAACAGTCTCACATAGATACAGAAAACACCTAGACTACTTTAGCTATATTCCTCTCTCTAAGAGATATTATGCCCTAAATGTCTTACTTACAGAGCCAGGCAGATATAGATGAGAAGTGCTGAAGAGATGTTTACAGGTCCAGAACAAAATACAAAATACCCAGACATTCTCTCTGAGATAGTTCTTAAATTAATAATGCACATTACTGCTGGGAATGACATCACTATTCGACATCTGCATCGAGTTTTTAGGATAAACAGATACCAACAGAATTTAACATGTCTCTATGAAAAATACTTATCTCTTCGAAGCTTGCCTGAAACTGGATATCGTAAAGCAATTAACTCTTTTACATTTTAAACCTAGTAATTATCTCTGTCTTAAACAATAGAAAGAATTTCCAGCTGCAGACATTCTGTCTTCTAGTTCTGGTAAACACACTCATAAAAGTCTTTATTTATTTTCTCAGAGTTTGCAAGTTAACTCTGTATGTCCCACCTTCTGCTTTGAAAACATAAATTTGCACAGGAATATAGTCTATATACATTTTTTCTCTTTTCCAGCAGAGTGCACTGTGGTTACATTTTTGAAGCTCAGCATATAACATATAGTTTAATCATAACATATGTCCCTATCCACTTTTCTTCCTTCTTTCCAACCTTCTCCCTTCCTACTTCCCACCATCTCTTTATTTGCAAATGGATTAAGAATATATATATATATATATATATATATATATATATATATATATATATATATATATATATATATATATATATAGTGTACATACCATAAATCTCAAACACATTTAGCAAATTTGTAAGTGTTGTCAAGACTTCCTCATTGCAATTATGTCTATTATTCTTAAAAGCCCAGATGAGGTCATATTATTGCATGAGTTAGGGGAGAAAGGAGTATCCCAGATCAGTACATAATAATCATTCTAGTGCCAGTGTACAAGAACAAAGAGAACACTCACAACTCTGGGCAGTATAAAAGTATCAAACTCCTATCACATTGCATGAAAGTTCTGGGGAGGGTGATTGATAAATGAATAGCCAGAGCACTAGGAAGTAAGATGGGAGATGAACAGTACAGATTCAGATCAGGATGCAATACAACCGACTCTAATGTCTGCAGAAGGCATGTGGTAAAGTCCCAAGAAAGGTGATTTCAGTTGCTCTGTGATGGCTCAAAGTCCCAGAAATATTGGTATAATTAGTGCAGATTATGTTCAAGGACTCAATGACACAAGTAAGAAACAAACCGTATTCAGACTCACAGAGGGGTTCCTAGGGTTCCTAGTGGGAGTGGATGTGCATAAAGGTTCATCTCTCAGCTCACTACTGTTTATACTGGTGATGGATGGGCCAAATTTGAAAACAGGTCAACGGGATAAATCAGCAAAGCTGCTGTATGCAGACAATATGACATTACAAGCAGACTCTGAACAAGAACTTCGGGAAATGATAGGGGATGGACTACAAAACTGAAGGCAAATAGGGTGAAACTGAGTAAAGATAGTGCAGTTGTCATGGCAGCAAATGGGGGAAATCAGAAGAAGCTGAAAACTGAGATAGAAATAGTGGAACAGATTAACAGCTTAAAATATCTGGGTGGGATGGTTAAGGAGAAGAGAACTCTAAATGAGGAGGTCAAAGCTGGAATCAGAGGGGCTGCAGCCAAATGGCACAGAGTATCAGAGCAGAGTCTGTGTCAGGAGCATGCCAAACAAGCTGAAAAGTAACGTGTGCAAAATAGTGGTGCAACCAGCACTACAGAAACCTAAGCAGTGTAGGCAGAGCAGTTGAAGAAGCTAGAAATGATGGAAATGAAGTGCATGAGACAGATGGCAGGATTCACACTATGACACTGATGAAAAAAAATGAGGACATCAGAACAGAAGACCAAGTAGCTCCAAGTGCTGATAAGATTAAAGAGAAGAGAGTATAATGGTTTGATCACATGTGCAGGAAAGCAGAAGATGATCTGGTGAAAAGGATTTGGGGACAGACAAAAAGAGGGCAAGAGGAAACAGGGGTGTCCAACAAAAAGGATGTATTGTGTGAGAGGAAGACCTGTGACAGTTAGACTTGACTGTCAGAGAAGGTAGGAAATGGCACTGAATTGATAGAGATGCTAACAGTTGACGTGACATCCCAACCCCATGTAGAAATGGGAGAAAGAAGGTTGATGCTGATGATTTGTAACCCTATATTCTTCTGACTCAAAATTATTTTCTGTACAAAAATTGTTGTATTACTCTGTTTTGTTTCTATTTCTTTTGTTTATAAGCTTGTATTCACTGTGATTTAATCACCTGGGCTGTGTCTAAAATGGTAGTTTTTTATCAGTGCACTACCTCAATAAACAAACATAAATAAAATAAACTAACAAATAAAGTACAGGGAAGAATATAACAAATATAAATAAAATAAACTAACAAATAAAGTACAAGGAAGAATATAACAAACATAAATAAAATAAATGAACACATAAAGTACAGGGAAGAATATAACAAACATAAATAAAATAAATGAGAAATAAAGTACAGGGAAGAATATAACAAACATAAATAAAATAAATGAACAAATAAAGTGCAGGGAAGAATATAACAAACATAAATAAAATAAATGAACAAATAAAGTACAGGAAGAATATAACAAACATAATTCAAATAAATGAACACACAAAGTACAGGGAAGAATATAACAAACATAAATAAAATAAATGAGAATTAAAGTACAGGGAAGAATATAACAAACATAAATAAAATAAATGAACAAATAAAGTACAGGGAAGAATATAACAAACCTAAATAAAATAAATGAACAAATAAAGTACAGGGAAGAATATAACAAACACATAAAATAAATGAACAAATAAAGTACAGGGAAGAATATAACAAACATAAATAAAATAAATGAACAAATAAAGTACAGGGGAGAATATAACAAACATAAATAAAATACATGAACAAATAAAGTACAAGAAAGAATATAACAAATGTAAATATAATAAATTAACAAATAAAGTACAGGGAAGAATAGGTATAGAAGGGGTAAAGGGGAGCAAGGGAGGGAGGCCAGAAGATATGGTGGAAATTAGGAGGTAGTAATGGGGAGGCGGAGAAGGGTGAATAGAAACCCTTTGTTAAGAGGCTACAGCCAGGTAGGAGGGATACTAGACAACATTCTGAATGGTCATCTGAAGGGGGAGGAGGCCATTGCAATCTTAGGCACCCAAGTGTAATTAAAACCAAACTCCAGGGTGGTGGCAGTGAACCAGAACCTGAGGAAAGAGGGATGGGAAAGAGTGGAGGGAAGGGATTGTATCAGCATGGTAGTAGCTATGTAGAATAAGGGTCGACTAACAATTCTATTAAGCATAGGAAAGTAATGCAAATGTCAGTGAGGGTTTGGGCTGATGTGATGTTATAAAATGTGAAGCTCAATAGGAAAGGGGTAAAAGGACTGCTGAGAAAAGTTTATCAGGTGACTAGGCTGGACAGTGTTAAGGGGCAAAAGGTGAGGCATGGTCATTTGGTCATTCTTGCGCACATGATGTTAAGTATGGGTGGCAAAGGCATGGACAGAGGGATGTGCAGGGAGATGGGTGGTATGCAATGTGAGGTAGGGTAGACAGTCTTTCATGTACTCGACATTTATGGGCCAGACATGGATGAGGGTGTTTAGTGACTGCTTGTAGGAAGACTGAAGCTAGAGTGGAAAGAGAAGACAAAGTGATAACAGCATGAGATTTCCATGGGGTATTAAAGATAAAAATGTCTATATTATTTGGGACAGTTTCAAGGAGAATGTCATATGGACTTGGAAAGAAGAGTGGAAAGGAACAGGATTGGAGTGGTAGTTGTATGGAGATAGATATGAAAGATAAAAAGACATTTTATTTGTAGTGATGAGATTTAGCAGGTGAGTGTGTCAGGTAGGATGCTGGTGGGTGGTTTGCTGCTATGAGAGTTGGAGATACTGAACGTACTGGAGAAGGGATTCTCAAACTATGCTTTAGTGAGTTTGCTGTGGAGATTATACCTGAAGGACCTTAAAGATGGAGATGGAGATTGCATTCAATGACTTTTGGAGCAGGAAACAATTTAATTAGTGAAATGGGTGGTTGGAGGTACTGGGGGAGAATGAAAAAGATAAGTGCGGTCCTGATGCTGGTTGGATGTGGTAATAGCTGTTGAGAGGATTATTTTTGTGGCACTGGTTGATAAGTAGTTACTAGGCATGCAGTCAAGGAGACCAATAAGAAAGCTACGTAGCACAAATTCCCAGTTGGCCCAAAGCACTATTTGCTTAAGTGACAGGAGGAAAAATGAAACCTGAGGCAAAAATTCTGCACCACAGGAAGTTTGCTAGCAGTGTATAGCCTTAATTCTCTGTGCCAGACAGTGGACAGTAAGAAGAAGTTGGGGAAGATGACAGGCTAGACAGGGATCTGATGATTTTGTAGAGGGTTGAAGAGAGGCTTATGGAGGGGGAAGAGACAGACCAAAAAAATTAACAGCATTCAGTGGCATCTAGAGGCACTGGAGGAGGGAATATGGAAACAGAGCTAATCAGGAGAGGAACTAAGTGGTAGGTAAGGGGAGATGTAGATGTCATGTCATTATCCTGAAAATTAAACAATCAGCAAAGGGAGGACAAGGTGCTGGCAGTGAAGACAAAGTAGATTGATGGGGGAAGGCTATGGGAGGGGTGTTTTCTTCCTCTCAAAAGTTGATTATTACCTGACACCCACTCCTTTCCACATTTCTAAGGTGTACAAGACCCATCTTAGCTTCTCTCAGGATCAGCCTGATCCATGTCCAGTGCCAATTAGGAGATTGACAATGCTGGTGCAGCATCATACTGTTGTTGGGGAGTGGGCCCTAACTCCTGTCCCCAGTGGCAGTTTACAAGCTCTACAACTGTTGCCTTCAGGAGGTTCATATGTGCTTTATTGCATGAGCAACCTCTTGACCAAGTGTCTCACTGTTAAAATTAATCCATATAGCTGTACATGCATTTTAATGTATCCCTCACAAGGGTGAGGCTTATCATACAGCTGTACCTGCCTTTTATTGTATCACTCACAGGGTACCTTATCATACAGCTGTGCCTGCCTTTTATTGTATCCCTCACAGGGGTACCTTATCATACAGCTGTACTTGCCTTTTATTGTATCCCTCACAGCATAACCTTATCATACACCTATACCTGCCTTTTATTATATTCTTAACAGGGTGGGGGAGGCACTTGTCATATAGCTGTGCCTGCCATTTATTGTATCCCTAACTGGAATAACGTATCAAACAGCTGCACCCATTTTTTATTCTGCTCTCTCACAGAGGTATCTTATACAGCCTTATCTGCCTTTTGTTGTATCCCTCACAGATGTACCTTGTCATACAACTGTATCTGCCTTTTATTGCATTTCTCACAGGGGTACCTTATCATACACCTGTACCTGGCTTTTATTGTATCCCTTACAAGGGTACCTTATAATAAAGCTTTACCTGCTTTTTACTGTACCCCTCATAGGGGTACCTTATCACAAAGCTGTACCTTCCTTTCATTATATCCCTCACAAGGATACCTTATAGCTGTCTTTTAGTATCCTCCACTGTGGTACTTTATCATACAGCTGTACCTGCTTTTATTGTATCCCTAATAGGGATGGGTGTCTTATCATACAGCTGTACCTACCTTTTACTTTATCCCTCATAGAGGGAAGTTTGACATACAACTGTACCTGCATTTTATTAAATCTTCAGAGGGGTCTTTATTATCCTGTTGTGCCTACCTTATATTGGATTGTATAGTTCCCTGGTAGAGTATCTCAGGTGTCTTTATGTCAGTTGTTGCAAACAGCAGATCACTTTCCATTTTTATTTATTTTTTCAATTTTTAATTGCGTAACAGGAAAACTGAAGAAACTGTCTCGTTCATTTACGCACAGTGGTGCAGCGGTTAATGTTGTCGCCTCACAGCTAAAATAAATTTAAAGCTTCACATACACTATGACCTTGTGGGGGTACCCACGATTTTTGAACCATACCCTAGCTTCCAGGCCCTTTGCCCCTATCCCAAGTAGCAAGAAATGTCTGATTTATACACTAAACACTTGAATTACTACAGTCCCTAAACATAATGTCAGTTTTATTTTTCTTATTGTATATGTCTTAAATGCACAATAAAAAAAAAAAACACATTTACTAAAATTATGGTATTAGATATTCTTAACAGGACAGGTAGTAATACAACCAACAAATATCACTGTGGACATCCAGTTATCTTTGCTGGTCCCTTGCAATATTTTGTCAAGCTCTCCCCATCGAAATTAAGGAAGTTAACACTTATTCCAAATTCAGAATCCAACCCAAAAATCACTTCTGCATCCAAGCCAAATGCTCTTGCTTCATCACAGGATGTATCACCTAACCTGTCTCCTTTGCATGTCTCTTCTCCTCTCTCAAAATTCACTGAAGATTGAATCACTTTAGAAACTAATGTATATATTGTACATTAATTACACTCTGCTTGATTCTACATGGCACTGTGCTTGTTCACTGGAATGTATATACCCAGGTTTTCTGTGTAATTAGTCTGAACTGTTCTGTTATTGCTTACATTTCAGTATTTTTTGTTTGTGAAATGTTTTGTATTTCTCCTGGGCTGAGTCCGAAATACCTTGCTTAATACTGATCAGTGTACTACCCGTTAAACAAATATAAATAAATATATAGATTTCAATTTCAGTTGCATGCTTATGGTTTAAAACTAGGATTAGTTATGTCTTGTGGTAGTCAAAATATTTTTGTTCCTTTAAAAAGTTAATTTGCACACCATGGTTTATGTGAGTTAGGAACAAAGCAAAAAATAAATAAATACATAACTACATAAATAAGTAAATAATTAGGAAAAAAGCCCCAGATCTGGGACAGTTTTGAAATGCTCATACTATTAACTGAGAACTCAAAATAATTTCTAGTTTAGGAGGGATGGAGCAAAAGTTTCAGAATTTATTTATTCATTCATTTATTCTGAAATTGTTAACTGGACTAGAGCACTGATCCCACTGGACCTGTTTCAGTATTAACCCGGTCGGTGGCAGGGTTAAGCAGAATCAGTACATGACATTATATAAAAAGTGAAAGACAAAATGCAATATATATATATATATATATATATATATATATATATATATATATATATATATATATGTGCATTATATACAAAATAAATATCAGAGTTGGCTTCAGGGTATAAAGACGATTGATAAAATACATGCTATCTATAGCAAAACACAGTATGTACATGCATTATATACAGAGAGGATGCTGAAAGACTCACAGTGAAAAGTAGGGTTAGAGCAAGATATGTAGAGCGAAGTATGGATTAGGGACATACCTCCAAAATCTGGACAGTTAAGAGGTAAGAGTGTCAAAATATTACTATTAAAAAACTCAAAAGGCAATGCATATATATTTGCAGAAATAGCATCCTTGCAGCTGGGTAAGAGCTTGAAGGGAAATGCAAATGTACATGATGTACTTATGCACATGACTTTAAATTTCTGTGATTTAGGAATAGCATTATTACGTTTTTCCCCACAGGTTTAGCTTTGCTCCTCCCAGAGTTTCTGATTTTCCTCCATGAAGACAGACCAGTTTAAGGGTACACAAATTATTAAATAAATGACATAAGCTCGCACAAAAAAATCCCTGTTACTAGCTATATGGGTTCTAGTTTGTGAAGGCCATTTATTCCATCACTCTGCTATGATTTTTAATGCTTAGAGGTTGAGTTACATGTGTTTATATCAAATCAGTTTTTCTCTACACTGCATGTATCATGTGTGTGTGTGTGTGTAGGGTAGTGGGATGTATCTGCCCGTCTTATTTAATATTTAGATTAACTCATCCTCCTGCTCCTTTCTTAACAGCTTTAGGTCATGAATATTAATTAGTCTATTAAATAACACAGGGAAGTATATCAGTGATGGACAGGAAGGAAGTGTATGGTCATGGGAAAAAACTTTTGGCTGGGATAGCTATAATTTCTGTGCAAGAAACTGCAGGCTTATTTTTATTTTTGTCAGTGTTTTTCCAGCTTGTTAAAGGCAGCATCTTGTACAGTTCTTGGCATTGTGGTGCAGAAGGCTAAAAAGAGAGACCATGAAGTTGGAGGTAAGAAGTGAAATGTGGAGAAAGCTTGATTTCTGTGGGCTGGCAAGTGCCCTTCCATATCCAAACTGTGGAAGTTAGCAGGATTTTATTAGTGATGAAGCTTGTATTTCCAGTAGGTAGAAACAATGTATTATGAAGTTGCAAACAAGGAGTTCTAGAGAGAACTACTTTATGTGAAAAACAGTATTTGTGGTTTTGATCTTGAACTGTAGAAGTGGTATTTTCTTATGTTTCTGAGTTTTGCAGTTTGTGTTACAGGGGAAAGAAGCTGGGATCATGTAATCATGAAGCTGTAGTAAAGAAAGTAGAGTACAGGGGGATCACAGTGGGATCCAGTTAAATGAGTCTCTTTTCAGTTTAAAGCAGCAGTAGGTTAGCCCAGAAATAAAAACCATCATTGAGCTGTGTTGCCCTTTTGGCAGATGTGTAGTTGCTATTCTGTCATCTGCTGTGTTTGACACTTGGAAGTATTCATTTCTTCATTAATATATTGCTTTGTACTGTCAGTAGAAAAAGGCAGGGGCCATGTACCAGATTCTAAAGACAATCAAACTTCTTATGCAGAAATTTCTCTAGCTGTTATCATGACCTAAGTGTTGGGTTAAAGAGGAAGCCTGAATTTTGGAAAATGCATATATATATATAACATGAGTGTGTGTGTATATATGGGTTACGTTCAGAATTTTGAAGTCCAGAACTTCGAATCTCATATGATCGAAGGTCATATGTTTGAAGTTTTAAAACTTCGAGATCCTGAATGGAGATTGGCATACAGCGCTGACTGGGAGATTTCTCTTGTCCTCGCTGTAGTGCGATCTTGGATTTGATATATTTAAGGTGTGGGGGGTGCATGGGGGCTTGCCCCCCTGCATACACTTGTTTTTTATGTGTTTAGTGGTGGTTCGGGGGAGGGTTCACAGTTTCGAGATTCCAGGATCTCGAGATTCTGAACTCGATGTTCTGAAACTCAAGATTTTGGGATTTCAAAATTTAGACGTGAACCCATATATATATATATATATATATATATATATATATATATATATATATATATATATATATATATATATATATATATATATATATATGTCAGATTTTTCTAGCCTGATCCAGAAAAAGTAATGTTTTAGAAATGTTGTGAATACCGTTTGAATTACTTGCTTTTAAAATGTAGTGCAGGTGTTTTTTAATCCGTTACCATTGGTTCTTCCCACAGCTCTACTTCATCTTTCTGCCATTTTAAAGTTTGTTAATATGAATTTACTAAGCTAGCTGCCTTTACCGGCCATTTTAAGTCTAACCAATTTCCTTTTCAAAGGTGAGAATCAAACCCTGTACCTTCTGATTGTGAGGTAAACACCTTAAATATTATACCAACCTGCACTTCTTGAGCCGCCCTCAGCTCAAAATCTGGTACATGCAATATACGTGGGGACAAGCAGTGTAAAATGGAGATCTTCAGAGAGACATGAGAAGCTTTGTCATGACATATGAAGAAAAGTTATAACTTACAGGATTTTGATTGTCATAAACAAATTATTTAGTGTTAAAAGAAACGGATGTCAAAAAATTCACTGTGAGTGTAAAACCTGAGAGGTGAATCTTGCATCCGTTTAATTGAGAACACATAAGATATTGGTTATGTTCCGAGAAACCCATTTATAGTTATTTTAGTAGTTCCATTGTATCACCAGTTGAAAAGAAGGGAAAAGGTATGAGAGAAAGGTGGTTTACATCTCTGAAAGCTGTGTTACTGTTAGTCCTGCCTCCCAGACATTAGCCGGAGGTGAAGTTCACATCTTCATCAAACATTAGGTTTAAATTCTACAACACAAAATGTATTATAGTCAAGCTTTCAAACTTTGTAGGTTTATTCAAGGCTGTAAGGAGGTTATTTTTCTCAATGCGACAGTGCCAGTAACAATTGTAACTGACTTGAAAAGTCCATAACTCATTAGTGCAGTTTTCATACACTGTTAGGTTCATAGCTTCATAAGTGTATACTAGGCTAATGACTTCTGGAGTTTCATAAGCCTAGCCATGCAACTCAAACATATCCCATAAGTTATTGTGCTTCAGAGGTTATTTTAAGGGGTGTATGTTAATTAGGGCAAGATTTAATGTCTGTCTGTGTCCATCGGATCAGGGTGAATTTCCCATCCACTGGCCCACATTGCACTTGAATAGGGTTAGGGAAGGGCTCTGCTTCACATGGCTGGGAAGGTTGCTCCAGAGAATGGCGATTCTCTGAGATACATAGTTGTCCCTTCAATATATCCTATTTAACTTGCAAGCAAAGTTTAAATCCTTAGATCTAGTAGTTCTGGTGGTTTTTGTTTTGCAGATATGCAAAAGGTGCATTACAGAGGTATCCAAGGATAGCTTGCATGCCAGGCGTAAATTGCCGCTCAGCCGTCTGTAGGAAACAGAGTATAGAGATACAAATGAGGTGTTACACCCGATGATGGGTGTGATGAGGGCTGACTACTACAGCACGATGACTTCTCTGGACCTAGATACCTTGCCCTTATAAGTTGAGTGACATAGCATGATTTTCTTAGTCCCTTAGACACATGTTGGTCGAAAGCCAAGTTACTGTCAACATTAGTCCTCAGTTGGTCTGATCCTCATAAATGTGTAGTTTTCTTCCATATCACTGAAGTCACTAAATAATGACATACCTTTAAGTTTTGGATTTCATATCCTTTGGAAATTGCATCCTAATGCAACGCCCTTTATTCTAGTAATTTTAAAAGCAATATTTAAAATGTATCCTTGATTTTAGGGCCTTTGTCCCTCCCATTACTTTGAGATTTGTCCAGATTTCTTGTGCTTAGAGGTTGAGAGGTATAAGTCTAATTCATCTGCAGCAGTCCCACAAATCCCTCTATCTCATCTGCTTTCAAACACCCCTACCTTTTGCTGTTTTGCCATTTCCTCATACTCAATTAAATAACTTTTAGAGAGCTTACAAGATTCTGCATCCATCATTTTGCCACATAGCAACTCCTGCCCACATCATCTCCCTCATATGGGGTTTATCGTTCCTGTTCCACATGTCATTATAGGCCTATAGCTGTTCCTGTTCCACACGTCATTATAGGCCTATAGCAATTCCTGTTCCACACGTCATTATAGGCTTATAGCCGTTCTGTTCCACATGTCATTATAGGAGTACAGGCGTTCCTGTTCCACAAGTCATTATAGGCCTGTAGCCATTCCTGTTCCACACGTCATTATAAGCCTATAGCCATTCCTGATCACACATTATTATAGGCCTATAGCCATTCCTGTTCCACACGTCATTATAGGCCTATAGCCATTCCTGTTCCACACATCATTATAGGCCTATAGCCGTTCCTGTTCCACATGTCATTATAGGCCTATAGCCGTTCCTGTTCCACACGTCATTATAGGCCTATAGCCGTTCCTATTCCACACGTCATTATAGGCCTATAGCCGTTCCTATTCCACACGTCATTATAGGCCTGTAGCCATTCCTGTTCCACACGTCATTGTAGGCCTATAGACGTTCCTGTTCCACAAGTCATTATAGGCCTATAGCTGGTCCTGTGCCACACGTCATTATAGGCCTATAGCTGGTCCTGTGCCACACGTCATTATAGGCCTATAGCCGGTCCTGTTCCACACATCATTATAGGCCTATAGCCAGTCCTGTTCCACACGTCATTATAGGCCTATAGCCGGTCCTGTTCCACACGTTATTATAGGCCTGTAGCCGTTCCTATTCCATGCGTCATTATAGGCCTATAGCCGTTCCTGTTCTACACGTCATTATAGGCCTATATCCTTCCTATTCCACACACAGTTATAGGCCTATATCCAGTCAGTGTCTCCTGACTAAAATTTTTGAAAACGTAATTTATGAAAGATTCCTTGACTATGTCAGGAAATACAATAGCCAAATGCATCAACGGTTGCACACTGGTCAAGGTACCTGTACTGCAGTCACTCTGGTAACAAACACGATATTTTTCAACTTGGAAAAACGAATGCTGACTAGAGTTCTGTTTAAGGATCTAAGAAGTTAAGAGAGTTGATAGTTCTCTGTTTATTTCTTTCTTTCTCTGTCTTTCACGAAACTCAAACAAGTAGGTTTTGGATATGCTCCACAAATCTCTTTGGAGTTATTAATCACAGACAACGTTCAGTGTATTTGCTACGTTCAAAACTGGAACACAGAACTGCAGTGCTTTGGGCCTTCTATAGTTTTCATTATTTACTTATGACCTTTCCTCGCTATTACCAGCACCCCCAAAACATTTTTTTTTACATTGGTGATGCACTTCATAGAGCCAGTACAATGTGCAAAGCCAAGTGAAACCTTGCACTAGACAGAAAGTAACCATCTTTTAGTTAAAACATCTAGTATGGCAATGACCCCGGAGAGTGAGGGCTGTGAGCTGCTGTTCTCGTGGTACAGGGTTTGATTCCTTCAATCCTCCTTTTCCTAATGTATGACCTTTAGAAAGGCACTTAACCAGATATTGCTGCAAGGTCACCCTGGAAAAATGAGCTTACCAGATTAAAACATGGGTATTTTATAAAAAAGACCTGTGCTCTGTGGTACTTTCCGAAAGCTAAAAATAGTTACTACCCCTTTTTTGAACAGCCATAGCAGTTCCTACAGTAAACTCGCACACATGTGTAGCTCTGCAATTGCATCTTTCAGCTGTCATGTAGATAGTAATGTTCATAAAGTCTATACTTGACTCAGAATGTGCTCCATGTTCCCAAGTTTACTGCTGACAGACTTGAGGACCCAGAGTAATTGTTGCTGTTATTCCTAAGGTAGAATATGCTCTCCTAGCTACTACATTAAACTCTAACCAACACATAGCAGCAGTTGAAATAGCTGGTTCATGTCAAGTGAGGTTTGGTTACCATGTATAACTCTTGGGTAAAATAATGTGTTTACTAATACTGCTTGCCTGTGCTTCTGATTTACTCCATGTGTTTACTAGTACTGCTTGTCTGGGCTTCTGATTTACTCCATGTGTTTACTAGTACTGCTTGCCTGTGCTTCTGATTTACTCCATGTGTTTACTAGTACTGCTTGTCTGTGCTTCTGATTTACTCCATGTGTTTACTAGTACTGCTTGCCTGTGCTTCTGGTTTACTCCATGTGTTTACTAGTACTGCTTGCCTGTGCTTCTGGTTTACTCCATGTGTTTACTAGTACTGCTTGCCTGTGCTTCTGGTTTACTCCATGTGTTTACTAGTACTGCTTGCCTGTGCTTCTGGTTTACTCCATGTGTTTACTAGTACTGCTTGCCTGTGCTTCTGGTTTACTCCATGTGTTTACTAGTACTGCTTGCCTGTGCTTCTGGTTTACTCCATGTGTTTACTAGTACTGCTTGCCTGTGCTTCTGGTTTACTCCATGTGTTTACTAGTACTGCTTGCCTGTGCTTCTGGTTTACTCCATGTGTTTACTAGTACTGCTTGCCTGTGCTTCTGGTTTACTCCATGTGTTTACTAGTACTGCTTGCCTGTGCTTCTGTTTTACTCCATGTGTTTACTAGTACTGCTTGCCTGTGCTTCTGTTTTACTCCATGTGTTTACTAGTACTGCTTGCCTGTGCTTCTGTTTTACTCCATGTGTTTACTAGTACTGCTTGCCTGTGCTTCTGGTTTACTCCATGTGTTTACTAGTACTGCTTGCCTGTGCTTCTGGTTTACTCCATGTGTTTACTAGTACTGCTTGCCTGTGCTTCTGGTTTACTCCATGTGTTTACTAGTACTGCTTGCCTGTGCTTCTGGTTTACTCCATGTGTTTACTAGTACTGCTTGCCTGTGCTTCTGGTTTACTCCATGTGTTTACTAGTACTGCTTGCCTGTGCTTCTGGTTTACTCCATGTGTTTACTAGTACTGCTTGCCTGTGCTTCTGGTTTACTCCATGTGTTTACTAGTACTGCTTGCCTGTGCTTCTGGTTTACTCCATGTGTTTACTAGTACTGCTTGCCTGTGCTTCTGGTTTACTCCATGTGTTTACTAGTACTGCATGCCTGTGCTTCGGGTTTTCTCCATGTGTTTACTAGTACTGCTTGCCTGTGCTTCTGGTTTACTCCATGTGTTTACTAGTACTGCTTGCCTGTGCTTCTGGTTTACTCCATGTGTTTACTAGTACTGCTTGCCTGTGCTTCTGGTTTACTCTATGTGCTTACTAGTACTGCTTGTCTGTGCTTCTGTTTTACTCCATGTGTTTACTAGTACTGCATGCCTGTGCTTCTGATTTACTCCATGTGTTTACTAGTACTGCTTGCCTGTGCTTCTGGTTTACTCCATGTGTTTACTAGTACTGCTTGCCTGTGCTTCTGGTTTACTCCATGTGTTTACTAGTACTGCTTGCCTGTGCTTCTGGTTTACTCCATGTGTTTACTAGTACTGCTTGCCTGTGCTTCTGGTTTACTCCATGTGTTTACTAGTACTGCTTGCCTGTGCTTCTGGTTTACTCCTCGTTCACTGAAACTCACGCCAAGATTATCCTCTGCCTCTAGCACACAAATTATTTATTGTTAACTGTTTTAGTTCACCTAGGCTAGTAGCCTCTCTTCAAGGAAAACCTGAGGTGGTAATTCAGCTACTAGGTAAAGTGTACCCAGGGCATCAGGGTACATTTCCAATGTTTCACCCCCCCACTCATTTTGAGAGATGCCAAAACATCTATTACATTCACCTGAGCAGCATCAACTCCAGCAGATGGGACCTTGGTTTAACGTCTTATCCAAAGGATGACACACTCATGAGTGCAACATCCCCCTAATTCTACCAGTACTTCATCGTACTGCAGTGGGAATAGAACCCACAGCTTTTAGGTCTTCCAGAATCAAAGGCAGGTATGCTACCTGTTATTGCACTGGCACGGCAGACCTTGAAAATGTCTCCTCATTCTCCAGTAACTAACATCCATCCAATATTTCTTTAGCGGGACCAAACTGGGAGAAGAGAGTTTCACTTAAGTAACTCTTCTTAACTGGAATCATCTACTTGTAGAATCACACAGTTAAAGTAAAATTCTTCAGAAATGAATTGTTGTTACTTATTAGAAGAGTTTATACTTGCTGTTGCTTTCTAGGCAGTGAATGATTGTCAGTAATGTAACTGTCAGGAACACAGGGACAACACTTGGTGAGAGATCATAGGAACCTTAAGATGCCAGACCATGTACACCATTAATTAGGTACATTTAAGTACCCTTGCGATCCTTTACAAACATTTAATAGTGCTCACCTTACAAATTAAGAAGTTATAAACACCTCCTGCTGGGATTTCTTATTCATTCAGTGTAACCTCACTTTGGTTACAGAGCTGACAACATTGTATGAAATTTTTCTCCTTGCTTAAATTGTTGTAAACATAATTCTTTTTATGGTGGCCAACAGTTGCATTTTTGTATTGTGTCTTGGTCTTCAATGTAACAGAAGCACCAGAATGATTTCTAATTTGTACTGTAGAAATTTACAATCCTTCCGATTTCTGTATTTTATACTGTTTGTGTCCTATTATTTCTGCTGCTTCTGTTGCACTGAATTATTTGTAATTTGCACACATTCACAATGTCTCTTGTATATTTTGTATTATTTTCTGTCAGATTTTCTACTGCTTTTCCAAGCTGAAAAGGTCTCTTACCAGTTTACGTACAACAAACAAACAAATAAATCTTTGTAGCTCCTTTATTTTCTCATGTATTGAGGGTAACTGTGGTATATCCCAGGGAACTTCTAGTTCATTCTTGAGCAAGATTTATGCTGCTCTTGTAAATGCACGCACAACAACCTATTGGCTGTATGCTGCTCTCTACCTGTTGTACAGGTCTGCAGTAGTTCTTCAGATGCAGCAACATGTTCTGTAACCTTGGTAATGGCTGCGCAAGGACTTTTTGAATATGCTTTGTAATTTATGTTCTGTGTCAACCAGCACTTTTCTACCATAAATCTATTCATGGAAGTTTTTTTCACATCCATACATTATTGCTGCTAGCTTTTTTCTGTCCAAACGTATTTGTTTTATGTGCATCTATAAATGCTTTTGCTCATATATAGGTGGTCTCTTCTGTAGTATAATCACCTCTCTTGTACCACTCTAACATCCGTTTGTAGTGTTACTGGTTTATTAACTCAGGCTGTTTCAGGGGTACTTTAGTCACTAATCTTTTAAGTACTTCAAAGCTCTTATCCTGTTTCTTTTCAAAGCTCTTATCCTGTTTCTTTTCCCAATTGTATGTTACATCTTTCTCCAAAAGCTTTCTTAAGGGCACTATCACGTGTGACATATTTGGCAGAAACTTCAAAAGATATCATATCATTACTATGAGACTAATTAAGGCTGGTTTGTCTTCCAGCTGCACATTTGTACTGTTTTTTGATTTTCTCTGAAGCTGGTTTCAGCCGTTTCACATTAGACTATAACCAGTGTATTTTGTATCTATTACTTCAACTTTACATTTTGAAATTATAATACCTCAGCTGCACATTTGTACAGTTTTTGATTTTCTCTGAAGCTGGTTTCAGCCATTTCACATTAGACTGTAACCAGTGTATTTTGTATCGATTACTTCAACTTTACATTTTGAAATTATGTTACGTTAGCCTTTTTTTGCAGTTGTCAGTCACTTTTCATACAGTGACTGACTTCATAGTAACAGATAATCTGTTATGCTTATAGCAAAATTTAAGCCTTTTGTCATTTGTGAAGCAACTCTCTAGACACGTGAGGTGTTTGTGAAGTACCAGATAGCAGTTGTAGGAGTCTGCACCTTCCCAGTCACATATTGATGTAAGTAGCTTGAAGCCTTCATCATCTAGATTAATAAGCCTTCAGTAAAACCCAAATTTACTCTTGGCAGGGGTGAAACTGTACTTTGCTAAGGAGTAATCTTTGTTTTCCAGTGTTTCAGATCTGCCACTGTACTTTGCTAAGGAGTAATCTTTGCTTTCCAATGTTTCACGCCTGCCACTGTACTTTGCTAAGGAGTAATCTTTGCTCTCCAGTGTTTCACCCCTGCCACTGTACTTTGCTAAGGAGTAATCTTTGCTTTCCAGTGTTTCACCCCTGCCACTGTACTTTGCTAAGGAGTAATCTTTGCTTTCCAGTGTTTCACCCCTGCCACTGTACCTTGCTAAGGAGTAATCTTTGCTTTCCAGTGTTTCACGCCTGCCACTGTACTTTGCTAAGGAGTAATCTTTGCTTTCCAGTGGTAAGGCTGTCAAGAGGTCAATGGGCCATTGCCAAACCTCAGAGTACTGCTATACTTTTCTGTAATATTTCTTCAAAATAATTTGCACTGGACTGTTTTTTTTTTTTTTTTTTGAGCTTGTAATTGCAAATTGAGGTTTAACTGCTTAGCTGACAGTTTGCTAGTGAAGTTTTGGAGTGTTCCACTGACTGGACTATAATGAAAAACATGTTTTTTTTTAATTTGGAGAAAAGGTTTGCTCAAGAAGAGATTTGTTGTTTGCATGGACAGCCATGGCTATTTGCTGCCATTGAATGTTCTGAGATGTTGGCAAAGTAGTTCTGTTGTATTATTTTGACTGTTTTAAGAGTCTCTGTTGACAGTACTCTGCTTGTTATGTCTTATATTTTAAATTGAGTGCATTAGAGTAAGTCCTGTGTCAAATCCTTTATTATTTGCATGTTTACAGTCATCTCCCCTGGGTGTTTGGCTTATCTGCTGTAGAGGGCATGTTACACTACGGCTGCTGTTCTGGTCAGTTTTGGCCATTTCTGCTTTAGGAACAGCCTCTGTATGTTGTGGATGCCGTAGGCTTTTGATTCAACTTCAGTTACTGCTTTTTCACCTGAAATTGTCATTCACCTTCCAAATTCAGTTTATATATTGTATCTTTAATAGGTTCGTTTCTCTAACATCATTGTTGGGGACTATGCAATACCATTTGTCACTTCATAATATTTGTTGCATAATTACTGCTGTTTTAGACATTGTTTGCATTATATTTTGCTCATTAAGAATTTCTCTGTGGCAAATTTATGTCCGATATTTGTATTACATTGATCAGTTTCTCTTGATTGTAAAGTGAACTATAGTAATCTTGAATTCCAGTGTTTATGATGCACTGTATCAGTTTATTTCTCTCACTACCATAAAAACTATTAGTTATGTTATAAAATGTTCTTTACCAGTCTTACATGATCAACATTTACTGTAGACTTGGTATTTCTGTATGTACATTTATATTGTACTATTTTATTTAGTGCATGCTTTCATGCAGTATCTCTCTTTATATAAATATAAATATATATATATATATATATATATATATATATATATATATATATATATATATATATATATATATATATATATATATATGTGTATGTGCACAAGGCATTTTTGTCTGTATTGCTGTACGACCCAGAAAAGTGCTTTTTTAAAAGCCCACTACCCTGCTAATAAATTAGTAAACAAAAGTGAAATAGCAACATAAGATTAGGCCTTTCACACACAGGATGTGTAGCTGGTGTGGTAGTGGGCAGCTCTGGAGATGTCTGAGGCCAGATTAGGCCTTTCATACACAGGATGTGTAGGTGGTGTGGTAGTGGGCAGCTCTGGAGATGTCTGAGGCCAGATTAGGACTTTCACACACAGGATGTGTAGGTGGTGTGGTAGTGGGCAGCTCTGGTGATGTTTTAGGCCAGATTAGGCCTTTCACACAGGGCAGCTCTGGTGATGTCCAGGTCCAGATTAGGCCTTTCACACACAGGATGTGTAGGTGGTGTGGTAGTGGGCAGCTCTGGAGATGTCTGAGGCCAGATTAGGCCTTTCACACACAGGATGTGTAGGTGGTGTGGTTGTGGGCAGCTCTGGAGATGTCTGAGGCCAGATTATGCCTTTCACACACAGGATGTGTAGGTGGTGTGGTTGTGGGCAGCTCTGGAGATGTCTGAGGCCAATTATTTTATTTCACAATAGACAGAGGTTTCACATCTTCATCATTCCCACCACTGCAGTAGCTTTTGGCTGTTTGTGCTGTTTTAGCCTGCCTTAAAAGCTGTGCCCCCCCCCCCCACCTTCCACGGCGACTGATAAATAGCAGCCAGAAGGACATGACTTCTGACTTCTTACTGCCTCACAGGAAGCAATGAAGGAACTTCTCAGGAGCAGCAATTAGTCTATAGCTTAACTTCTGAAAGTAAACCTCCTGTTGAGGAACCCTGCCACACAGAATTCATTGTCCTTTTTAACATTAGAGCATATTTTTTCTCATTTTTTTTACTAAAAGTGGCATTTTTTTCTTTAAGAAAGAACCGCCTAACTAACGTTAGAGGCTTATTTCTTTTTAAGGGCATTTTTATATTAAAAGTGTAGTGATTTTACAACTTTTGAGTTTAGGTGTTCATAGTTTACTTACAGGAATTTTAAAACTACGCACATTGTTTGTAGCGCTTGAGTACTTCGTGATAACTTACCTTGTGACAGTGTATGAAAAGGAGCTACTCTTCAATAGGGAATTTATGTACTGCTTGTATTTTTACTTTGGTTTTGGGATTGGGGAATTGTAAATGTGTGCATGTGTGTGTGTATACTGCTTGTGAACACTGTGATAACTCACCTTCTGACTGACACTTGCCACCACTGCCTACAGATAGGCTTCTTCCTCAGTCACTCCATACGTACTCACTCTCTTCCTGCTACCTCTTCTCCCGTAGCATCTAAAAAGAAACTACTTACCAAAAGCAAGATGTTTATTTTGGATTATTTCTAATTCCAAAGAAAGAATTTGCCTGGAGACGAGTTCCAAATCTATTCTTTCTCATAGTCTCTGTGTCTGGGTCACACTATCAATTAATTTTATGTATTGCTCTTTGGGTTATCCACAGCTGTTAAGAATATTCACAAGGAGCCTTGCCCTTGGAATACCCTTCTGCAGGCTTCCAAATATTCTTGTGTGTGTTTATTTGGGCAACTTACTTAACTTCTGCAGAGTCTTTTCTGAGAGGTCAGGAGTCTTTAAAATGGATTGTCTCCTTCATTGCCAAGCGGGAGTTCCAGATATATATTTAAAACTTCTCTTTGACACCCTTATACAGGATTGGATTTCTACGGTTCATGAGGACCCAGCACTGTCATGCTCTAGAACTTCAGATTCTAATTCTGGACCTTATTGAGAAGGAACGGAATGGGCGGAGCCTGCACATAATTCAGAGTTCAGGTCTTTCTTGTTTTTTCCATATCCCACCACAGTCTATACAAGCAACTGCCTTAGATTTTGCTTGAGGAGCAGTTTTGATGAGGGTAAAAAGGTGCAGCTTGTGGGGCTTGTCATTCAGGCCAAAGCACACCATTGTCAAAGTGTTATTAACTGTTGTCCATGCTATCCTTTTTAATTGGGGGTTTCAAGGACCCTTGCACTTGATTACAGCAATACCACCATGTGGCACTTCAACTAGCAGAGGGACACCGTCTTTCTGTCTATGCTGGCTGCGAGGTTCTAGCATATGTTCATCGTGTTACCCTGCTGCAGTCATCACACTTGGGTTATCCTGCCGTCAAGCGGTCCCGCAGTCGGCCCAAATTCCAAAGTCTTGGTCTGGCGTCAGTTGCTGTCGCTTCTTCCCTGACGTCAGTGCGCCAGGGGTATATAAGAGGCATCCGATGCCATTTTCTTCAGTCTTTCTTGCCGCGCGGTGCCCGTAGCAGAAGCAGTTCGCAAGTGCCAGTCGGCCGACACCTGAAATTTTCGATATGAATTTCAGTCCGAAGTCTTCAATAAAGCTAATTACCCCATTGGGGAACATTTTCTTGCCTCAGTCTGATGTCAGTAAAAGTTAACAATTGCATTTCTTGTGGGAAGCAAATACCTCATAAGGACTTTCATTCCTATTGTATTCCTTGCCTAGGCCCAGACCACGACGTCACAGGTTGTCGGTTTTGCGCTAGGTTTAATAAACGAACTATCAAACACCGTTTTGACTTTACACGGCATTACTTTGGTAGGAAATTTAATTATATCATGCCGTCGGAGCAGCCGACGACCGCCATACATAAAAAACGCAAGGATAAGGACAAGCAGCCTAGGAACAAGCCAGACTCCGAGGCCACAGCTGGGCCTGTCACCGGTTCTCCGGTTTTCAGTGAGCGCCTACACAGCCCTTGACGACCGCAGAACTGGAACCCCAGACAGCTGCGGATTCCCAAGCGGAGCCTACTAGGCCGACGCAGCCATCTACCGACACCGGAGCAGAAGTAGACACCGGTGCAGTGGAAACACCTTCAGTTGCAGAAGGTGTCTTCAGACCGACTACACTCACCATTAAATCTTATGCTAAGCTTAAAACTCCTTTAAAACCAAAGAAAACAGTACATCAGTCTACAGTTCAAGGCCCCATGCCTAAGAAACAGATGCTTAAGATGGCTGAAGATTTGATCACCCTTATCAGGGGTTCCCAACCCCCTCCTGATAAAAGACCAAGACAAGAGGAGGATTATGCATCCTCTGACCAGGTTTCACTCTCGTCAGATTCCTCTGAGGAACAGGATTACACTTTTCCACCTTATGAAGACTCTATTCCCTCAGCATCTCCCCCTGAAGACTACTCCTTTGGGGAAACTTTACATAACATGAGGGAACATTTCCATTGGGAAGGCCAGGATTACTCAGATTCTAAGAAAAGGCTCAGAGAGTTCCTTTTACTACCCTAGCACAGACCTCTTGCTATCCCTCCTGTTTTAGATATTGTGGATGATGTTTACTTGCAGTCTAGTTTAAATCCAGATTCTCTACCTCCTGCTCCAGCCAAACCAGACAAATACTACAGAGTACCTGACTCACACAAATTCCTTTATAAAAGCCCTGTAGCTGACCCAGAAACAATTTCCCAGGGTCCTAAGGGAGCAAAAACTTCTATGGCTAAAAATCCTGTGCCCTCTGAAAGGGATTCCAGAGCCCTAGATAGATGGGGAAAGAAAATATACACCTCAGCAACTCTGGCTATGAGAGCATTAAATTGCCAGTTTCACATGTTGAATATCAGCAATTCCTAATGTCTCAGTTAAAACAAAAAAACGAGCACACATTCAGAACAGTCTCAATTCAAGGAAATGCAGGATCTGTTGCATGCAACTGAACAGGTGGACAAACATACTTTACAATGCAGATTTGATTCACTGGAAGCTTCCTGTAGAGTAGCTGTTACTGGCTCTGTCATACATAGACATGCTTGGTTAAAAGAACAAACCCTCCCTGACCATGTTAAAGCAAAATTATTGGATGCACCTTTACAGCAGGATGTATTATTTGGTGTCAAAGCAGAAGAGGTTTTAAAGAAAATGGAGGGTAAGGCAAAGTCTATGCAAACGGTCAAGGATTTCTTGCAGGTACAACCCCCTCATTTCAGCAGAAATTGGCCAACAAAAAACTGGGCCTTTCCAGCTTCAGACCGATCCCAGAGGGGCAAATACAGACGCCCAAGGGGCAGAGGTCAGTCACAAGGCCCTTACAAACCTCCCCAATGAGGTTCTGCTACGCAGAAAGGAGGAGAAGACAGGCCCCAAGCTAGAAGAAGACAAACACAATGACTCAATCCTCAAACTACCAAGCAAATCTCTCGTGGCAGCTCCCTTGGGAGGAAAATTAGCATTTTTTGCAGACAACTGGCACATCATCACAAAAGACAAGTGGGTTCTAAACATTGTCTCTCAAGGATACAGATTCCACTTTCATACCTTACCAAGGATCAAAGGAATGCCAAACCTGCCACCAAATCAATGGGCAGAGGCACAAAAACAAATATCAGCTCTCATGGACATGAGAGCCATTCAACTGGTACCTACACAGGAGCAAGGACAAGGATTTTACTCAAGACTCTTCCTAGCCCCAAGAAAGGACAAAGCATGGAGACCCATTCTGGATGTTTCAATTCTGAACACCTATCTGCAAGTACCAAAATTCAAGATGCTAACACTACAGCAGCTTCTTCCCATGCTGGGCAAGAATGCTTGGCTAGTCACTTTGGACCTCAAGGAGGCATACCTGCATGTCCCTATCAGACAAAATTGCAGAAGATACCTCCGCTTCATTGCAGGTTCAACACATTATCAATTCTCTGCACTACCCTTTGGCTTATCTACTGCACCCAGGGTCTTCACAAAATGCCTGGCACCAGTAATTGCATACTGCAGACAAAAGAGGAATTCAAACATACCTATACCTGGACGACTGCCTTATTCAAGCAGAAAGTAAGGACATTCTTTTAAAGCATCTGACATTTGTCAAACACCTTTTAAGTTGCCTAGGGTACACAGTAAACAAAAATAAATCAAAACTAGTGCCCTCACAAAACATAATATTCGTGGGTGCCAGCTTGAATACAACGGCCCAGATGGCTTATCTCACACCAGACAAACAACGACAGCTGATTCAATATTTCAAAATAATGGCAACAAAGACCCAACTCCCTGCAAGAAAAATTCTGCAGGCCTTGGGATTCATGGCAACTTGCATACTACTAATACCATTTGCAAAACTGCATATGAGGAAATTACATTGGTACCTGAAAAGTGTATGGACTCAGCACAGCCACAGCTTGGAAACAATAATACCACTCATACCCTGCCTTCAACAGGAGTTTCTATGGTGGGCACAGTCATGTCACCTCAACAAGGGTCAGCCTTTCACCTTACCCACAGCCAGGCAAACTATGACAACAGATGCATCGGACTATGCCTGGGGAGCACACATGGCAGGGCAGTGCATTCAAGGCAAATGGACTTCAGATCAGAGACATCTGCATATCAATCAAAAAGAAATGCTAGCAGTACAGAATGCCCTAACAGCTTTCAAGGACCTTCTACAGCCAGGACAACTAATAATAAAGACGGACAATACCACAGTAATGTGGTACATAAACAAGCAAGGGGGCACACATTCCTACCCTCTATGCAGGCAAGCAATGACCCTGTGGAACACTGCACTGTCTTACCAGGTTCAATTACAAGCACAATTCCTGCCAGGAAAGAAAAACACATTGGCAGACGACCTAAGCATAAACATCATGGATCCACACGAATGGAAACTAGATCCACATGTATTTGCAATGATAGCTCAAAAATGGAGACGCCAAGACATAGATCTGTTTGCAAGCCCCCACAACCACCAACTTCAAAAATTTTGCACAAGGACCTTCCATCCATTAGCTTGGAAAGTGGACGCCCTCTCATACAGTTGGAAAACTTTAACAGTGTATGCCTTCCCTCCACTGCCTCTTCTAGCAAAGGTACTGCTGAAAGCCAGATTAGAGAGGCCACAAATGATACTCGTTGCACCAGACTGGCCACGCCAGCATTGGTATCCAGTTTTAAGGAATATGGCCCACGGCCCACCATGGATTTTGCCACAAATTCCTCACCTGCTCACCCAGCGAGACAATCAGATTCTACACAGCCAGCTCAAGACTTTAAACCTGGCTGCATGGCAAATTACCTAAATAACCAGCCAACACCTTTATCCAAAGCTGTTATGGATGTCATTCTGGAGGCCAGGAGGCCCAGCACCTAGAAAACCTTTTCAGACAAATGGAAAAGATTTTGCGCCTGGAACCAGGCTAAAGGCCTAAATCCCCTTGATCCAAACATCCCTCAGATTCTACAATATTTAACTGAGATATTACACAAAAGACTTTCCTTTTCATCTATTAAGATCCACACCTCAGCAATTTCAGCTCATTACAGCACGGATCCTCCTTTATTCTCACATCCACTCCTAAGACAGTACCTCAGAGGGGCTAAGAACTTAAGACCGCCAAGGAGAGCTCCAACACCTACTTGGGATCTCAACTTTGTTCTGGAAAAGCTTACACTGCCGCCCTTTGAACCAGCTTTTTCAGCTGATTTAAAATTTCTTTCAGGGAAAACTGTCCTACTTCTAGCAATAACCTCAGCTAGAAGAGTCTCAGAGCTACAGGCACTAATGGCAGTGGAGCCTTTCCTCATTTTTCATCAAGACAGAATCTCTCTCTACGAACTAACCCTTCCTTTATGCCAAAGGTGGTATCCAGTGTGGCCCTAAACCAAATCATTCACTTGCCCACCTTCTTCCCAAATCCCCAGAACAAAGGAGAAAGACTCCTGCACTCTTTGGACATTCACAGGCAAGTACGTTACTACTTGGATAAAACTAAGGCTCTCAGAAAAACTGACCAGCTCTTTGTAGCCTGCGCTACAGGATCACAAGGAAAAGCTGTCACAAAACAGACCATTTCTAAATGGATAGGGCATTGCATACGTTTCTGCTACTCAAATCATGGGAAACCAGTACCTGCTAACAGTAGGTCCCACTCCACCAGGGCTACAGCTACATCAGCAGCCTTTCTCATGGGAGTGCCAACCAAGGATATTCTGGAAGCTGCAACTTGGAGTTCAGTGCACACCTTCACCAAACACTATCACCTACCTCTATACTCTAAGACTAGAGCTGGTTTTGCCACTGCAGTTTTGCAGGGCCTACTAGCTACTTCTAACCCTGTTTGACTCCACCTCCCATCCTTAGCTTTGGGATTTAACCCGTGTGTGATGACTGCAGCAGGGTAACACGATGAACATAGTACAGCTTTGTACCTACCATAAATGTAGATGTTCGAGTGTTCACTCTGCTGCAGTCCAGGTTACCCTCCCTCCATCCCCTCTGAAACAGCTGAACTTATCTCTACCACTCTATCCTATACTACCTGTGTGGTGTATTTGCTTGTGCCTAAGGGTTTTGTTTTATTTTTATATAGTTATATGTATGTATGTATATATATATATATATATATATATATATATATATATATATAGATATATATATATAGATATAGATTTATATATATATATATATATATATATATATTTTGCCTACCTATAGGGGGCACCTGACATCTGGGGCACGAAAAACTGAAGAAAATGGTGTTGGATGCCTCTTATATACCCCAGGCGCACTGACGTCAGGGAAGAAGCAACAGCAACTGACGCCGGACCAAGACTTTGGAATTCGGGCGACTGCGGGACCGCCTGACGGTAGGATAACCCAAGTGTGATGACTGCAGCTGGGTGAACACTCGAACATCTACATTTATGGTAGGTACAAAACTGTACTTTATTGATCCCCCAAGCTTCTTGCACTTCGTCAGAGAAATGTGTAGTCCCAGACAAGCTGAGCAGGACCACCATAGACCATCGCTGTTGGAAATTCCATGAGAGGGTCTTCCTGTGATTGATCTTTTTGTGAGAAGTAGCTCAAGTAGCTCTGTTCACCTCCTTTCAAAGCAAACCGCTAACCAGATACTGTTCCAGGGCTCCTTATAGGTAGACCAAGGGAACAGATACATTTCCATTGACATACAGAGGTATTTTCAAGATTGAGAGAGACTCTTTAGATATCTTTGTTATGACTCCCCTCTGGCCATAGAAACAGTGGTTTTCTCATATGGATTTGGCCATGGGCAGTTGCTGCAAACTTCCTCACAGACTGGATCTACTCGCACAACACCAAGGCTGTTTGATACACACACACACACACACACACACCAGTCTCAAACAAGTACAACTGACTGCTTGGATGATTCATTTCTGATACATTTTACGCACCTCTAGGAAATCATATTTAGGCAAGTGGAAAAGATCTTCTAGTTGGTGCTTGATCAGTAACCAGGGCCCTAATAGAGATTATGTGAGTTACTATCCTCTAGCCTATTTTATTCTTCTTCTTTCAAGATTCATCTTGCGGCTATTTGTGCATGTCTGCCTATGATTCAAACCCTCTGCTCTTTGCTTTTAGTTTAACAATTTTCAGAAGGGGGGTTACATATGAGGCTCTATATACACACACACACACACACACACACACACACACACACACACACACAGTCAAATTGTCAGCTCTCGAAATGCAGAGTGCCAACATGCCGAGAAAAGACCGAAAACATAGGACAGAGTGAATCTCGAAAATTGCCCTTCTCCTTAAAACATCTTTTGCAGGAGTGCAAGCCTCCAGTACCCCTCATGACCTGCCAGACTTGCATATACCAACTCTGAGGTCACCATACTTCAGAGAAAAGGGAATATTTCCAGAAATGGCATCTTGGACTTAGTATATACAAGAATGTTCTTTTGGCCATTCAATCTCTGTATTTCTGGACTTGCTATAGCGGGTCCCAACATTTCAAATGATTACCAAAAAAATCTGTATATATAGTTTTACTTCATAGGTGGGTACTAGGCTATCGGCCCTAGGGCCTATACAAGCCTAGCCATAACGATTCCCTGGCTATTGCTTCCCACAAATATTTATTTTCCTGGACCTCCGTCTAGCAGGGCTATTGATGTGATCCCTGGGGTGAATTTCCTATCTCCCATCCAATCGTCAAGGGTTCCTCTTGAAGAGGGCCATTGAGGCGCTCTGCCTGACCTGTATGGGCAGCCTATTCCAGAGTATGGGGAGTCTCTGGGTCAGGAACCGATCCCTCCAGCATGTTCTATTCATCGTGATGACAAGGTTAAGATCTCTGGAGCGTGTGGATCGGAGGGATTGGGATTTCTTTAAGTGTAGCATGTCCAACAACTCTGGGTTTGACATAGCCTTGTATGTTAGGCAGAGATCGCCTCTGAGTAGGCGATATGCGACAGAATATAGCTGGAGTTTCTTTAGATGGTCAGCATAAGGCATCTGCTTTAGGCTTGTGATTCTTTTTGTGAGGTATTTCTGCGACCTTTCTAGTTGTTGCAGATGTCTTGTGAGGTACATACCAAACGGGGCATTGTATTCTATAATGGGTCTAATGTGGGGTGTGTACAGAAGGACAATGACCTCCTTTTTTCTGGATGAAAAGCCCTTAGTGATGAGGAGTGCCACATAGAAGGATTTTCTAACTGTTGTGGCTATGTGGTTATCAAAGGTGAGACCACTGGCCACTTGTGTCCCTAGGTCTCTTATCATACTTTCGGTATTTAGTGTACTGCCACCTATGTGGTAGTTCACAGGTACTTCATTCAAGACCTGCTAAATGTAAGAGCTTACCTAACATATTTCACATTGGAAATTAGGAGATGAGTAGAAAAACATATGTAAAGGCTAACATTTTCATGCTGCATGGGTATTCTAAGTTAGTGACTATTACAATGGTTAATGTTTCACCATTATTTAAAACAAACTTGGTTCTTACATTCTTATATGGTTAATCCTCATCATAGGGACCAATATAGAGGCTATCATGGATAATATTAAATGAAAATATAGACAGTTGCAAAGTCTGTTTTTAATAGATTAGGAGTTGGCATAATGGTTAAGGTGTTTGCTTTACAGACACAAAGTGCAGGATTTGATTCTCAAATGGGATAAATGGCTAGGCTTAAAATGGCCTGCAAAGGCTGTTAGCCTGGTACTGAACTATGAAACTATTAACTTTAGAAATTATTACTAACTCTCCAGAGTTGCACAAATCAAGATTAACATTGAAAATATCAAATTGTGTAACAAATGTGAGTTTGGTAACTTGTTTATGGAGTTGAGTAGTAGCAGCTTGTATACTTCAGAGGTTACCATCTGAAAACTTGAAAACAGTCATGTACCCAGTATATTAGGCAAACTTTGCCTTTTACATCTGTTTATTAATAAATAGTTTCAGTAACTTGTACTTAAGAAATCCACTCCTATTTCAGCCTAGTCCATATCATGTAGAACATTCTGGTCATACGTCTCAACCTCTTGGTACAAGAAGTCTGAAAATGGCCCAAAATTAGAGGGAGATTCTAAATATTACTCTTGTAAACTTAGAAAGTTGCTAGAATAATAGATTTTTGGATTGGTATGTGTTTTTTTGAAGGATAGGAACTTTAAAATTCAAATGTCTGTCATTATTTAGTGACTTCAGTCCCTGACGATTTTCCAGAAAGCCACACATTTTATGAGGAACAGACCAAAAATGGGATGCAAAAATCTGGACATTCTGTTACAACTTTGACAGTTTGGAGGTACGATTCAGGTCAATTCGGTCATTTTGATGTAGGGACGGTGTGTGCAAATAGACATATCTTTTCAGTTAAACTGAATCTTTTCATCTTTTGTTTCTCTGCTAGAATCAGTATTGGTCAGTTCAACAGTCTCTTTTGCTGCATTTGCAATTGGACAAGACATAAGGATTTTTCCCGTTTGCTTCATCTGGCCTGAGTGGAGCCGTAACTTTATTCCACAATGAGTTCAGTAACACAGGGAATACCAATTTCATTGTTAGATTTTTTCATTCATATTCCTTTATTGCATCTTCAAATCACAAATATTTTAGTGTTGTCTCAGAGTAATTGTTTTAGAAATACAGGTGTTCCAGCCACTGATAGTTTGTTAGTTTTATTTATCTTATTTTGTTTTGTTTTGTTTATCGTGATGGTTCAGTAAGTTTCAGTTCCAGATGTGGTAATAACATTTACAGGCTTTAGAAAGTGTAAACACAGTCAACTCTGATACCACAATTTTCATAATACCTGTTATTTTTCACATCAGAGATTCTGTTTGTTAATATTGACCTGGGTTCCCCATATTTGACATCCGAGTCTGGCAATGGCAGGTGTCTTACATGCGCTGTCATCTCATATTCTTCTGAGAACCAAGTTCACTTTGCCATTTTGGTTTTCGCATTTCCCATGAAGTCCATCCTCCACAGATTTCAAGACACCATACAGTCTCAGAATTGTTACTTTATTGCCTTATTTTCCATTCCAGTTAAGTGTTGTTGCACAGACTGTACAAGCTGCTTCACCATCTCATCCACCTTATACTGAATCTCTTATTTGCTGTGTAACTGGTTCAGTAGCAATGTTCTGTTGTGTAGAAAGTCTTTCATCCCTTGCAGTCACTGTCCTATGTTTCATACATATTTGAATTAATGCACCCAGGTTTCACTATTCAATACCTATGGCTTCCAAGCTATATGCGAGTGCCACAGTGTTCAGCCTTAATACTGTTTTTGGTGTTGCCATTTGCTGAACACAGAGCTTCGTGGCACCCCCTATTCCAGCTCCTGATGTCTCTTTCAGAATAATCTGATTCAATCACATATTCCATATCTTTCACCAACCAAGGAACAAATAGCTTCTACTATTCATGTCTGGAAAAAAAAGTCATGAATAGTCTACCTTATTTCACTGTTTAGTGGCCCTAACTTTAAGATAAATGAGACTTCTGCAAATGCCAGTCATTTGTCCTCATCACAAAGTACGTTTTAAATCATTACAAATCAGAGATTAGAATATTTAGTTGTAGCGAAAAGCTGCCAGAATTATTTTTATACAGTTTAACTTAAACAGCTTGATGTAGATACTTAAAATGTAGAAACATTTCAGTGTCTTCTTAATCAGTTTTTGAATATTTCATACCACACTAGATATAGTAGTTATCTGTCCATCTTATAACTACATCACACCTGATTTAATTGCCTTGCAGCGTTGTCACCTCACAGTAAGACGCTGTCCGGTTCGATTCTCAGCTAGAACGTCTTCTGCGTGGAGACATGCGTGAATGGGCATACCTTCTTTGAAGGTTGTGCATCAGGGCTGGTAACTCGGCACGTAAAAATCAACTACCAATCAATAGCGGACCGGAGTTCTGCTGTGGCGACCCCTAACCGGGAAAAGCCGAACGACACAACAACATTGTCAGTACTTTTCTGATAATATTTCTGTCGTGAGTGAATTAAAATTTGGGATCATCATTGCCCCAAGCTACATGTGAAATTGGGGAGCTTTTGGTAACCTGTCTTCAACTAACAAATGTTCACACTAATAGCTGGTGCACCCACCTCTGAGTTTAACAAACGCTGTCAGTTATCTGCTGAAAATCAGAAAAAAATTAAGCTGTAATAGCAAGGTTTGTATGGAAGAACTTTTATTTTGACTGCTGTCATGTAGCAACATAAGGTTTGATCATTTTAACGACAGTCATAAGTAAGAATCTTGCTGTAGTGATCTTGTGGTACATGGAGCAGTGGGATGATTCTCAACAGTGAAATAATACCCTGGTTAAGCGCTACTACAGAGTGAGATCTGTTCTTAACAACATTTAAAAGATTATTAAGCACCCCATATGCACTGTTAAGGTAGGGTCTGCACTAAATGCAGACAGCACTGTGTGGTAAATGGCAGCAGCAGGTTAAAGCACCTTTGTTTCAACTCCCTTTTCTGCCTGCTGTCTGCTAAATTGCTCAGGGCATTTTTAATTAAATGGCTTTCCTTACACAGGGAATATATAAAGATGACAACTACTCCCCCACTGCTTTGGCTTTCAAAGCCAACATAACACTTCTCTCTCTTTTATCTTACTTTTTGACTAATTTGTAGTGCATAGAGACAATAAATCTTCATGCAGTGCAAAGAATTATGCTCAGTCTCCGATTGTAACTGCATATTATGTGTTATGAACATGGATGCCAACATTCATCTCTTGAATTGTGCTCTTGCGGTGAATTTCTTGCCATCCATGTCTCAAATACATAATAAGTGAGTTACAGCTAGCAACTCAGTCATAATCCTTTATATTTTAGCAAGTTTTGGGGCTTAAACCTCCCTGTTAAAATCCTTTCTATACTTATACTGCTAAACAGACAGCAATCGAAAGCAAAGTTCACTGCATGTAAAGTAAGTTAAAGACTGTTACATACCTCATGCTGTCACATAACCCATTCTGTGTTTTTTTTTAAAGAGGATAACTTGAAAGAAGAGTAAAAAATAATAGTTCATAACTTATTGTGTGTGACGATCTTCCTGCATCACTGTAAAATTCTACACAGGATTTTTAATGTGTAACGCACCTTGCAGTGCCATAGGGCCGATGGCTAAAACTCCATTGTTAACAAAATGTTGTGGTCAGATCTCTGATCACAACTATTTATTTGTTCGTTTACTTGTTAACCTGGATAGAGCAGTGATCCTCATGGATGTTTTTCAGACTCAGACCAGAAGAATTCTTAGATTAAGTGACTTGCTGAAAGTTGCACAGTTGACAAATGGAGGTTGCGGGAATCGAGCCCTGAAGTACAGGAAGTAGGTTGTTAACCATTTGTAGCTGTTTGTCTTTATGTTCTCAAAACAGATGTCAAGAAATTCACCTTACAAGAGAAGCTTGAGAGGTACATTTCTGAGCATCCATTTTTTTTGAACACATAGTGTGGGTACTCTCAGAGTCCCAGTCATGGCCCTTTGTGTTGAAATATTTTACTTATCTCTGTGTACAAAGACATTAAGAATAAACTAACAATTTCTCTGTACTTTTAGGTGCCTGAAAGTTTTGAAGAAGTTGCTATTGAGTTTTCCAGAGACGAGTGGAAGATGCTAAGTGAACGGGAGAAAGTGCTGTACAGGGAGGTGATGGTTCAGAATTACGAGAACATGGTTTCACTAGGTAAGAGGATATTCTCAGAAGTGTCATATTTATTTTTGAGTACACTTGTTTACGCAGTTCCTTGTAAAGTTGAACAAAATGCTGGTATGAGAAATGAAATAAAATGGATTGCTCGTTAAGAGGGTAATTTGTAGCATTTATCTCCTTTCTTAAACTATTAATGGGACTGATCTTCACCATCATTTATTTACTTGTCCTTAAGCAAATTAGATCTGCTATTCACCACAGTTGTTTTCAGACAGTACCTGAGTATCTTAGTCAGGTTAACTGAATTGCCCACAGTCAGCCATTTTCTCACATGGTAGTTATTAAACTAAAATGAAGCTCTTTGCGCCATAACTTCTTTGCTGCTTATCATCTGGAGCTGTACACCTTCTAACTTTTTGGACTGTGAAACAGTGTGAAGCTGTATCCATAAGTGATAACAAACTGAGAAATATTTCTTCGTATGGAGTATTCCCTTTCTCTGAGGTTATGCAACCTCATAGCAGTTGTATGTAATTCAGTCAGATGTGTAGCATAACCCTCCTCATTAGAGATTGCTCGGGGGGGGGGTCTAATAACCTTTCTTTTTTGGTTCTGCTTTTCTCACTATTTTGGTGGAATGTTCCACTTTTCTTTTCTGTAGTCTCTAGGATTAACTATTTAAGTCTTCTGCTGTGTACACCTAGACATTTGTAACTTACTACAGTCCAGAGGACTCCCTAAAGTATGGATACAGCTTCAGGCTGAATTAAACATTAATGGATGAACCCTGCATTATTCATGTGAGGGACAGTAATGGATGAGTGCTGCATTGTTCAGGTGGAGCACAGTAACGGATGAGCTCAGTGTTGTTCAGGTGGGGCACAGTAATGGATGAGCTCACCATTGTTCAGGTAGGGCACAGTAAAACACTGCATTTATTCAGGTGGGGCACAGTAACGGATGAGTGCTGCATTGTTTAGGTAGGGCACAGTAATGGATGAGCTCAGCATTGTTCAGGGTGGGGGGGCACAGTAACAGGTGAGCTCAGCATTGTTCCAATAGGGCACAGTACTTAGTGAGCTCAGCATTATTCAGGTAGGGCACAGTAACGGTTGAGCTCAGCATTGTTCAGGTAGGGCACAGTAACAGGTGAGCTCAGCATTGTTCAGGTAGGACACAGTAACGGTTGAGCTCAGCATTGTTCAGGTAGGGCACAGTAACGGGAGAGCTCAACATTGTTCAGGTAGGACAAAGTAACAGGAGAGCTCAGCATTATTCACGTAGGGCACAGTATCGGGTGAGTTCAGCATTGTTCAGGTAGGGCAAAGTAATGGGAGAGCTCAGCATTGTTCAGGTAGGGCAAAATAATGGGAGAGCTCAGCATTGTTCAGGTAGGGCACAGTAACGGAGGAATACAGCATTGTTCAGATAGGGCACAATAACGGGTGAGCTTAGCATTGTTCTGATATGGCACAGTATCGGATGAGCTCAGCATTGTTCTGATATGGCACAGTATCGGATGAGCTCAGTATTGTTCAGGTAGGGCACAGTAACAGGTTAGCTCAGCATTGTTCTGATATGGCACAGTATCGGGTTAGCTCAGCATTGTTCTGATATGGCACAGTATCAGGTGAGCTCAGCATTGTTCAGGTAGGGCACAGTAACAGGTTAGCTCAGCATTGTTCTGATATGGCACAGTATCGGGTGAGCTCAGCATTGTTCTGGTAGGGCACAGTAACAGATGAATTCAGCATTGTTCAGGTAGGGCACAGTAAATGGTGAGCTTAGCATTGTTATGATATGGCACAATATCAGGTGAGCTCAGCATTGTTCAGGTACGGCACAGTAATGGGTGAGGTCAGCATTGTTCTGATATGGCACAGTATGGGTGAGCTCAGCATTTTTCAGGTAAGGCACAGTAACAGGTTAGCTCAGCATTGTTCTGATATGGCACAGTGTCAGGTGAGCTCAGCATTGTTCAGGTAGGGCACAGTAACAGATGAATTCAGCATTGTTCAGGTAGGGCACAGTAATGGGTGAGCTCAGCATTGTTCCAGTAGGGCGCAGTAATAGGTGAATTCAGCATTGTTCAGGTAGGGCACAGTATCGGGTGAGCTCAGCATTGTTCAGGTAGGGCACAGTAACGGGTGAGCTCAGCATTGTTCAGGTAGGGCACAGTAACGGGAGAGCTCAACAGTGTTCAGGTAGGGCACAGTAACGGGAGAGCTCAACAGTGTTCAGGTAGGGCAAAGTAACAGGAGAGCTCAGTATTATTCAGGTAGGGCACAGTATCTGGTGAGCTTTGCATTGTTCAGGTAGGGCACGGGAGAGCTCAGCATTGTTCACGTAGGGCAAAGTAATGGAAGAGCTCAGCATTATTCAGGTAGGGCACAGTAACGGAGGAATTCAGCATTGTTCAGGTAGGGCACAGTAACAGGTGAGCTTAACATTGTTCTGATATGGCACTGTATCGGATGAGCTCAGCATTGTTCAGGTAGGGCACAGTAAGAGGTTAGCTCAGCATTGTTCTGATATGGTACAGTATCGGCTGAGCTCAGCATTGTTCCGGTAGGGCACAGTAACAGATGAATTCAGCATTGTTCAGGGAGGGCACAGTAATGGGTGAGCTTAGCATTGTTCTGATATGGCACAGTATCGGGTGAGCTCAGCATTGTTCAGGTAGGGCACAATAATAGATGAATACAGCATTGTTCAGGTAGGGCACAGTAACAGGTGAGCTCAGCATTGTTCCAGTAGGGCACAGTAACAGATGAATTCAGCATTGTTCAAGTAGGGCACAGTAATGGGTGAGCTTAGCATTCTTCTGATATGACACAGTATCGGGTGAGCTCAGCATTGTTTCGGTAGGGCACAGTAACAGGAGAGCTCAGCATTGTTCCAGTAGGGCACAGTAATGGGTGAGCTCAGCATTGTTCAGGTAGGGCACAGTAACGGGAGAGCTGAACATTGTTCAGGTAGGGCACAGTAAGGGGTGAGCTTAGCATTCTTCTGATATGGCACAGTATCGGATGAGCTCAGCATTGTTCAGGTAGGGGACAGTAACACGTTAGCTCAGCATTGTTCTGATATGGCACAGTATCGGGTGAGCTCAGCATTGTTCCAGTAGGGCACAGTAACAGATGAATTCAGCATTGTTCAGGTAGAGCACAGTAATGGGTGAGCTTAGCATTGTTCTGATATGGCACAGTATTGGGTGAGCTCACCATTGTTCAGGTAGGGAACAGTAATGGGTGAGCTTAGCATTCTTCTGATATGGCACAGTATCGGGTGAGCTCAGCATTGTTTCAGTAGGGCACAGTAACAGGAGAGCTCAGCATTGTTCCAGTAAGGCACAGTAATGGGTGAGCTCAGCATTGTTCAGGTAGGGCACAGTAACAGATGAATTCAGCATTGTTCAGGGAGGGCACAGTAATGGGTGAGCTTAGCATTGTTCTGATATGGCACAGTATCGAATGAGCTCAGCATTGTTCAGGTAGGGCACAGTAAGAGGTTAGCTCAGCATTGTTCTGATATGGTACAGTATCGGCTGAGCTCAGCATTGTTCCGGTAGGGCACAGTAACAGATGAATTCAGCATTGTTCAGGGAGGGCACAGTAATGGGTGAGCTTAGCATTGTTCTGATATGGCACAGTATCGGGTGATCTCAGCATTGTTCAGGTAGGGCACAATAATAGATGAATACAGCATTGTTCAGGTAGGGCACAGTAACAGGTGATCTCAGCATTGTTCTAGTAGGGCACAGTAACACATGAATTCAGCATTGCTCAAGTAGGGCACAGTAATGGGTGAGCTTAGCATTCTTCTGATATGACACAGTATCGGGTGAGCTCAGCATTGTTCAGGTAGGGCACAGTAACAGGTTAGCTCAGCAGTGTTCTGATATGGCACAGTATCGGGTGAGCTCAGCATTGTTCAGGTAGGGCACAGTAACAGATGAATTCAGCATTGTTCCAGTAGGGCACAGTAATGGGTGAGCTCAGCATTGTTCTGATATGGTACAGTATCGGCTGAGCACAGCATTGTTCAGGTGAGCTCAGCATTGTTCCAGTAGGGCACAGTAACAGATGAATTCAGCATTGTTCAAGTAGGGCACAGTAATGGGTGATCTTAGCATTCTTCTGATATGACACAGTATCGGGTGAGCTCAGCATTGTTTCGGTAGGGCACAGTAACAGGAGAGCTCAGCATTGTTCCAGTAGGGCACAGTAATGGGTGAGCTCAGCATTGTTCAGGTAGGGCACAGTAATGGGAGAGCTGAACATTGTTCAGGTAGGGCACAGTAAGGGGTGAGCTTAGCATTCTTCTGATATGGCACAGTATCGGATGAGCTCAGCATTGTTCAGGTAGGGGACAGTAACACGTTAGCTCAGCATTGTTCTGATATGGCACAGTATCGGGTGAGCTCAGCATTGTTCCAGTAGGGCACAGTAACAGATGAATTCAGCATTGTTCAGGTAGAGCACAGTAATGGGTGAGCTTAGCATTGTTCTGATATGGCACAGTATTGGGTGAGCTCACCATTGTTCAGGTAGAGAACAGTAATGGGTGAGCTTAGCATTCTTCTGATATGGCACAGTATCCTGTGAGCTCAGCATTGTTTCGGTAGGGCACAGTAACAGGAGAGCTCAGCATTGTTCCAGTAAGGCACAGTAATGGGTGAGCTCAGCATTGTTCAGGTAGGGCACAGTAACGGGAGAGCTCAACATTGTTCAGGTAGAGCAAAGTAACAGGAGAGCTCAGCGTTATTCAGGTAGGGCACAGTAATGGAGGAATTCAGCATTGTTCAGGTAGGGCACAGTAACGCGTGAGCTTAGCCTTGTTCTGATATGGCACAGTATCGGGTGAGCTCAGCATTGTTCAGGTAGGGCACAGTAACAGGTTAGCTCAGCAGTGTTCTGATATGGCACAGTATCGGGTGAGCTCAGCATTGTTTCGGTAGGGCACTGTAACAGATGAATTCAGCATTGTTCAGGTAGGGCACAGTAACGGGTGAGCTCAGCATTGTTCCAGTAGGGCACAGTAACAGGTGAATTCAGCATTGTTCAGGTAGGGCACAGTAATGGGTGAGCTTAGCATTGTTCTGATATTGCACACTATCGAGTGAGCTGAGCATTGTTCTGGTAGGGCACACTAACGTGTGAGGTCAGCATTGTTCAGATAGGGCACAGTAACAGGAGAGCTCAACATTTTTCAGGTAGGAAAAAGTAACAGGAGAACTCAGCATTATTCAGGTAGGGCACAGGATTAGGTGAGCTCAGCATTGTTCAGATAGGGCACAGTAACGGGAGAGCTCAGCATTGTTCAGGTAGGGCAAAGTAATGGGAGAGCTCAGCATTATTCAGGTAGGGCACAGTAATGGAGGAATTCAGCATTGTTCAGGTAGGGCACAGTAACGGGTGATCTTAACATTATTCTGATATGGAACAGTATTGGATGAGCTTCAGCATTGTTCAGGTAGGGCACAGTAACAGGTTAGCTCAGCAGTGTTCTGATATGGCACAGTATCGGGGGAGCTCAGCATTGTTCCGGTAGGGCACAGTAACAGATGAATTCAGCATTGTTCAGGTAGGGCACAGTAATGGGTGAGCCTAGCATTGTTCTGATATGGCACAGTATCGGGTGAGCTCAGCATTGTTCAGGTAGGACACATTAACAGAAGAATTCAGCATTGTTCAGGTAAGGCACAGTAATGGGTGAGCTTAGCATTCTTTTGATATGACACAGTATCAGTTGAGGTCAGCATTGTTTCGGTAGGGCACAGTAACAGGAGAGCTCAGCATTGTTCCAGTAGGGCACAGTAATGGGTGAGCTCAGTATTGTTCAGGTAGGGCACAGTAATGGGAGAGCTCAACATTGTTCAGGTAGGGCAAAGTAACAGGAGAGCTCAGCATTATTCATGTAGGGCACAGTGTCGGATGAGCTCAGCATTGGTCAGGTAGGGCACAGTAACAGGAGAGCTCAGCATTGTTCAGGTAGGGCACAGTAACGGGAGAGCTCAGCATTGTTCAGGTAGGGCAAAGTAATGGGAGAGCTCAGCATTATTCAGGTAGGGCACAGTAATGGAGGAATTCAGCATTGTTCAGGTAGGGCACAGTGACAGATTAGCTCAGCATTGTTCTGATATGGCACAGTATCGGATGAGCTCAGCATTGTTCCGGTAGGGCACAGTAACAGATGAATTCAGCATTGTTCAGGTAGGGCACAGTAATGGGTGAGCTTAGCATTCTTCTGATATGGCACAGTATCGGGTGAGCTCAGCATTGTTCCGGTAGGGCACAGTAACAGATGAATTCAGCATTGTTCAGGTAGGGCACAGTAACAGATGAATTCAGCATTGTTCAGGTAGGGCACAGTAACAGGTGAGCTCAGCATTGTTCCAGTAGGGCTCAGTAACAGATGAATTCAGCATTGTTCAGGTAGGGCACAGTAAGTGATGAGCTTAGCATTGTTTTGATATGGCACAATATCAGGTGAGCTCAGCATTGTTCAGGTACGGCACAGTAACGGGTGAGGTCAACATTGTTCTGATATGGCACAGTATCGGGTGAGCTCAGCATTGTTCAGTAACGGGTGAGCTTAGCATTGTTTTGATATGGCACAGTATCGGGTGAGCTCAGCATTGTTCTGGTAGGGCACAGTAACGGGTGAGCTCAGCATTGTTCTGATATGGCACAGTATGGGTCAGCTCAGCATTGTTCAGGTAAGGCACAGTAACAGGTTAGCTCAGTATTGTTCTGATATGGCACAGTGTCAGGTGAGCTCAGCATTGTTTAGGTAGGGCACAGTAACAGACGAATTCAGCATTGTTCAGGTAGGGCACAGTAATGGGTGAGTTTAGCATTGTTCGCATTGTTCAGGTAGGGCACAGTAATGGGTGAGCTTAGCATTGTTCTGATATGGCACACTATCAGGTGAGCTCAGCATTGTTCTGGTAGGGCACAGTAATGGGTGAGCTTAGCATTGTTCTGATATGGCACACTATCAGGTGAGCTCAGCATTGTTTTGGTAGGACACAGTAACGGGTGAGATCAGCATTGTTCTGGTAGGGCACAGTAACGGGTGAGATCAGCATTGTTCAGGTAGGGCACAGTAACGGGTGAGCTCAGCATTGTTCCAGTAGGGCACAGTAACAGGTGAATTCAGCATTGTTCAGGTAGGGCACAGTAATGGGTGAGCTTAGCATTGTTCTGATATGGCACACTATCGGGTGAGCTCAGCATTGTTCTGGTAGGGCACAGTAACGGGTGAGATCAGCATTGTTCTGATATGGCACAGTATCGGGTGAGCTCAGCATTGTTCAGTAACGGGTGAGCTTAGCATTGTTTTGATATGGCACAGTATCAGGTGAGTTCAGCATTGTTTTGGTAGGGCACAGTAATGGGTGAGCTCAGCATTGTTCTGGTAGGGCACAGTAACGGGTGTGTTCAGCATTGTTCCGGTAGGGCACAGTATCGGGTGAGCTTGACATTGTTCAGGTAGAGCACAGTAACAGGGAGCTCAGCATTGTTCAGGTAAAGCAAAGTAACAGAGCTCAGCATTATTCAGGTAGGGCACAGTAACGGATGAATTCAGCATTGTTCAGGTAGGGTACAGTAATGGATTAATTCAGCATCGTTCTAGTAGGGCACAGTAACGGGTGAGCTCAGCATTGTTCTGGCAGGGCACAGTAATGGATGAATTCAGCATTGTTCTGGTAGGGCACAGTAATGGGTAAGCTTAGCATTGTTCTGATATGGCACAGTATTGGGTGAGCTCAGCATTGTTCAGGTAGGACACAGTAACAGGTTAGCTCAGCATTGTTCAGGTAGTTCACAGTATCAGATGAGCTCAGCATTGTTCTGATATGGCACAGTAATGGCTGAGCTCAGCATTGTTCCGGTAGGGCACAGTAACAGGTGAGAACAGCATTGTTCAGGTACAGCACAAGGTTGTTAGTCTTCTTCCACATCTAGCTCATCTTCCAACATTCCATGTTCATTCCTAAACCTGGTTCAGTAGCACCACAGATAATTCAGGTTGGAATGATGTGACTCATCTCAAAACCATGTCACCAGTAGCATGGATAGCTACCACCCATTGTCACATTGTGTCCTTCATCTGGGTCACAATCAGTAGAGATGATTATTATTCCTTTCATCCTAACCCCATTTTCAGATTTGGGTTACAAGGAGCAAAAATGGATGTACACCTTCTGTTAGCTAAATATCACTAAATATGCATCCTCCATGTTTATCCGTCCTCTGTCATGCTAATCTCTTCCAAAATCTGTATGAGAGGCTGTAGAGATGGATGCCTGTCCTGTGTCACACAGTGATCCACAGTATAAAACCTCAAACTGCAAAACAGCTTTGGATTCAGTTTAGTGTTCATACCCCATGACAGAGGTTCTTAATGTTGTTGTCTTGGGACTTTTGTGGACAGATAGAATTGGAGGGGCAGATTGGATGAAGTTTGTTTTTAAACCCCAGTTGGTAGTTTCTTCTGTGCTCTCCTGAAATGAGTAGCATATTACAAAAGCATTGTTATATAATGTCTACTGATAATAAGCTGCAGGTTCTATTGCCCCACAACTATCATCTGATTTATGGAATGGGGTCAAGTACTGTATATAAGGTCAGGCAGGGTACAGCTACCGCATCAGTTTGAAAAATTATAGTAGGAACACCGGCGATATGCCTTGTAACATTTCTGCAGGATGTAAATACATGGTAGCTAAAAAGGTAGATACTCCTGACATTACTTTATATCCTCACTGCAACCATTTAATCAATAAAAAAGGGCCATGGATATGACCTTTCATTGTCTGTCTTGCCAGCATGGTGGCTAATGAGTACCCTGAGGCAATGTAGAAATTGACTCATATTTACTGACAGCCAGCTAATTCTCAAACAAACTGATAGGGTATGTGTGAGATCTATTTATACAATGTCACTGGAGGCAAAGCTCTCAAATAAAAGCACTTGTAATGTCAATCAGGCTGTCAGAAGTACACACTCTGCACCCATCCCACACGATAAAAAGCAGATATATAGTCCCACATATGCTGAGGCACTTAAATTTCTAAACCGCAGACACATCCTAGATGAAGTATGCATAACAAGTACCCTCAGCAACCCCGAATGCACTCTTTCAAAACAACACCCACATCAACACATAAAGCCACATGTCATGGAGCCTCTACTGTTAAGCCCATTGAGCAAGCCACCACACAAGCCAACATTCTAGTCATTGAAGACTCCATTGTGAGGCACACTGATATCCCTCTCACCATGCTGAGTAAGGGGAAGGTTATGGTCCTTTGTTTATCAGGGGCCAGGATCTGCCACATTATGCATGCACTCTGGTCACTGGACCACAAGTACCGGTATGACTCAGTAGTAGTCTATGCAGGTATAAATGACCCGAGACGTACCTTCCTAGACTATATGAAGAGAGACACCATAGAGCTGTCAAAATATGTATCCCAGGCTGGTTTGATCAGCATTCTACTTTATCTTATCCAAAGACATGCGTCTGGAGCATTTTTCCTCAGGCCTCTGCTAAAAATGGGCTCTGTCCCAGTCAGACTTTCCCCATAAATAAATGTCAAATAAATAAATAAATCTAGGAATAATGCCAAAATACAAACAAGATGAATGACTTTAATAATTAGCTTAGTTTCTACTGTTATTCTAAGGGGGTGCATTATTTGTCAAGATGGAAGGAGACTGTCAGCAGACCGTGCTGCTTTGCCATGGATGGCCTGCACCTCTTTTCTATAGGCTTTCAAATATTAGCTAAAACAGTGGCTTCCCCCATAGTGCCTTTTTAGGCAATGCAACATTGTAAATATTTCTGACCTAGTGAATCAAAACCAAAAATATCTAAAGGTGCTACTCCTCAGTGCTAGGAGTCCAAGTAAGAAACTCCACTCCCTACAAGGTCTCCTGCTAAAGAATGCCGATGGTATGCAGTCACTGAAACATGGTTTAAAGCCATGGAAAGTACACTGGTAGTGTAAGGTTGTAATGCCTTCCACACATTTAGACCAGCCACTACACAGACAGGGACTAAAAGTTGAGGTCTCATGATTTACATCAAAAATAAATAGACCTCAAGGTTGGTCAAACAGGACAATGCCCTTAAGCTTCTCCATGTTCAAATTACCATAGGCAAAATCCAGTACCACTTCCTTGCAAGCTATAGGTCCCCCTCTATGCCCCAGGAAATCCATAACACATATTTAACCTTACTGGAAACGCTCACCATCCAACCCATTACCTTATTCATGGGCGACTTTAATTACCCCAGTATTAACTGGGAATTATATATGACACCAAACATGCAAGCACAGATATTCCTAGATTTTGTAAACACAGACTCTGTAGACCAGAATGTCAGTACACTGACCAGGGACACAAACATACTGGATGTGATCCTCACTAATATGGGAGAGTGCTCCACAGCCCCTAGTATAATGTTCTGTGATGAGGTCAGACCACAAAACTGTCTCTTTTGAAATAAAAATAAAACTCAGATGCCCAGCTAAGCCCAGAATGTTCAGGAATTACTCCAAGACTATTTTTTTTTATTAAGGGATAACCTGGCAAAATTTCAAGCCCCCTCCCCAAAACAGTGAGAACACTGTTGCCTACATAGAACTGTTCATAGACACCCTATACAAGCATGTTAATAGCTTCATAGAGGCAGCTGTGCCCGCCAGGAATAAGTACAGACTAACTCAAAAAAACAAGCCACCCTGGTGGAATCACATTGTCAATATGCTATGAGGTGTAGCACCCAGCAGGATAAAAGCAGTCTCATCAAGCAAAACAAATAACTTGGATGACAAAGTCTACCAAAGCACAATTTGAGGTAAATTTAGCCTCCAAGTCAAGGACAGGCATAAGGCATTCTTTAGCTACGTCCGTAACCTCAAAGCCAATACACAATTGTGTGTAGAGCTCATTGTTAATGGAACCACCTATACTGAGCCAGAAGATAAAGCAAACCTACTGGCTGACAAATTCAGCTCTAGCTTTAATCCCGTCTCTTCCTCTCTGTCAACCTCCCCTTAGGAAATACCATTAAATATAACGCTCCCTGTTATCAGTAGGGAACAGGTTCTCAATGCTGTCTCCAAGGCAAAGAACACTAAATGAATGGGGCCAGACAGTATCCCAGGATGCCTTCTAAATTGTGTGATGGTGATTCCAGACAGCATGAAACATGACCTATTTTAACTGTAGCCTCCAAACAGGCTCTATTCCTCATGAATGGAGAGCAGTAACCATCATCCCTCTGCACAAAGGCGGTCCATTTACAGACCCTGAACTCTACAGACCAATAAGGCTGACTCGTCTCATATGCAAGCGATGTACAAAATTAGCATGACAATATTCAGTAATGACATAGTAAACCTCCAGACACTGGACTCAACCCAGTTTGGTTTCTTCAAAGGCAGTCATGCCTACTCAACCTGGTGGACTTCTTTGAGGTCACCAAAGCAATGGATGAGGGCAAAACGGTTCACACTGCCTACCATAACCTGACCAAGGGATTTGACACAATACCCCACTCAGGCATTTTTGACAAAGTCGAGAGTAGGTGTAAACGCTTATGTTACCCAGTGGATAGCCAGCTGGCTCACAGGCAGAAAGAAGAAGCTGGAATTGAGGAGTGCACCTCTACAAAGAGTGCAGTCACAAGCAGAATCACTCCGGAATCCATCCTGTGGCTGCTCCTTTTTTGCATCTACTTCTCTGAAGTCAAGGCCAGTGTTGAGGGCCTCTGGCTGGCCAAATTTACAGATGATTGCAAATTAGGAGCAGTCATAGAATCTCCCACTGGCATTAATGGTCTCCAGGAAGGGATGACAAAAACCAGTAACTTGTTTCACAGCCATGGACTAAAACTAAATACCAAGAAATGAACAATAGCATCCTTGAAGTCATCCGCCCCTACTAATTATCATATTGACAACATACCCTTTACAGTTGACCCAGTAGCCAGGGAGTTGGGGACATGTACACGGTAATCTAGCCTTTGACCATCACACATCTACAGTAGTAAGGAAATCATTCTTTATTGTGCAACTTATAAACAAAGGTATGACATCTAGGTCTAAGGAGGTCATTGTTTCACTGTTCTCAACATTCATCAGACCCATCATTGAGTACAGTGCTCTCTTTGATGTGTACCTAACCAGACCATTCAATAACTGGAACATCCACAGAGGTACATTACTAAAAGAATGTAGAGCATAAATATTATGTCCTGTGCAGACTGCCTTAAAGCTCTTTCCCTGTATTTGGTCTCCTACAGGCTGTTGAGGGGAGATCTATTCCTGGCATACAGGGTGGTGTTAGACTCTGTCCTGATGGACCTCTTTCATATCTGCAAAACAAACAGTACTAGAATTATTTATTTATTTATTTATTTTATTTTACATTTGTTGACCGGGCTAGTCTAACTGGATATATGTTTATTTTCAGTAGAGGCCCGGGGAGATAAGCTCCAAACACACACAATTACATAAAATGTTGGTACAGTACAAAGATGTGAAAATTGTCTGTGGTATAAATAGCACCTGCTGGAGGCAGGTATGGATCCCAGTGACTATCCCTTCTCTGGAATAGGCTCCCCATCCATGTGAAGCAGAGTTCCACCATAACCTGATTCAAGTGTAACTTGGACAATTGGATGGGGAGCATTAAAATCATTCCTGGTTTGATATCTGTCTCTAATGTACACAGGCAGACGGTAAATGGTTCAATTCCCAGGCCTCTGCTTGTAAATGTTTCACCTTCCAAGTCCCTGCTTACACTTTTCAAAGTCACCAAAACTCATCAGAGATTTGGAATGTATGGCTAGGCTTAAAAAGTTCCCAGTGGTCATTAGCCTAGTTCACACCTATGAACCTGTGAAAGTCAGATTGTGTCATGTGCAGTATTTGAAAATTAGGTGAGGGAGACTGTTATATGTTTATAATTAAATATTCTAATGGATTCAGAGCATAATTCTGTAGACGTCAGCACATAATGAACCCTTTTACCTTTGGATGAAGGGCTTTAGTTGGGACTTTGTTCACTATTGAGGGTACAGCAAGGTCAGAAGAGTGACCAGTAGATGACTGTAAAGGAGACAGAACTGTAGAAGTTGCTCAAGACTTGCTGTTGCTGTTAGAGCTCAGTCATAAGATGAAATGTCTAGCTTACTATTATTCAGTCTTTGTTCTCCTTCTCGCCATGCCCAAGAGTTTTGGTTAATGACTCACAAGGTAAGTTCAGAGATAAAAGTAGTGGAAGTAAGGTCTGTTCACAGAGGTGATAGAGTCTCTGTCCATGACAGAGAGAGAAGAGGTTAACAATTTGGGAGGACATTTGCTGCTACGTTTAGCTGAGGAAAGACAAGATAAGCTGGTTTGTGGACATGGTGAAGATGCCTTTGTGCACCTTCTCTGTCCGATGGAGGACGACCTAAGGTGAACCAAAACAAGCTAGATAGGTACCATTTCATCTTGCATGGGAATACCTAGGGATGTTGAGTTGTGGTTTGTTGCTTGGGATAGGAGGCGCACATGAGTAAGGATAGGCAGAGGGGGCTTCACCCTATTGCACCACTGTGCTTGCTTATTAACACTGTCTCTAACCTCAAGTCCTATACATTACCTTATGAAAAGCCCTTTCCAGAACTGTAATACTATTACATAACACACTCAGACATGCTTTCTTTACATTAGAACATACACACAATATTAAAAGTATCTGCTTGTTTAGCCTTTCCTCTAACAGTAACACACAAACACTAACACACAAACACTTGTACTCAGAATTTCACCTCTATTGCTGAAGCTTTCTGCATTTCCAAAAGTTTGTCATTCACACACGCATCAACTTACCATAACTAAAACTACATGCCCTGGGCATACTTACATAATGCAGAAGATACAATAATGAGTCAAAACGCTGTCTTTGCTTGGTAAACAGTACGAGTGAAACTGGACCCGGGCAAGTAAAAGAAAATAAATTTGGATGGATGGATGGATGGATGGACCCCTTTAGGCATACTTGTGCAAACTTAGTGAATGTTTTTTCATAAACTAGAAGAAAATTAATTCAGCTTATAGTTGTGTTCTCCAGTTTGCATTAAGATGTTGTTTATTTATTTTATTTATTTATTCTTTTGTTGACCTGATTAGTCCCACTAGGCTAATAGACTCTTTTCAGGGGAGACCGAAAATCAGGTTATCGGGACATATATGTAGAGTAAAGATGTGTGGAAGTGCCATCCTTTTGGATGAGATGTTAAACTGAGGTCTCATCTATTTGAGTTGGTGGTAGCTCAGATGGATACAAAAGATCCCACAGTACCTAACATAAGGAGTAGGAGGATTTTTTTAATTTACACATTTTATTTTCCTTCTTTGTGTGTATTTATAGTGTTAATAAATCATGACTGCACAATTTCATTTAAGTATATCAAAGAAAAATAACTGTTTGTTTTTCTCTCATTACCGGCATCCATTGACAATCATTTTTTAATGTTAAATTACAATATACACATCCCAAATTTGACTGGCAAATAAAATGTCAAGAATTATTATGCATACAGACCACAAAGCAGTAACAACAATTTAATCTGCTAAATCAATATTATAACATGTAATTAATAAAAAAATAATAATAAAAAACAAAGCCACCAAAGGAATACCATAACTGGAATATGTATTAGATTAACACTTTCATTTGTATAAATGCAAAGAACTTCTTCAGATAGTCACATTACTAGATTATCACATCTAAAATCCCTGTAATAGTTGTAAATAATATCAACATTAATAATAATAAACCATCATATCTAAATTCCTTTAAATATAAATTCCACGCATTTTGTTCTGACATTCAAGGGAAAAAAAAGATTCATAGTCTCTTCAGCATTACATATCCTGCATAATCTATCTTACATTTGTTTATGACTCAGTTCTTCCTTCACAATTAACCGCTGAATGCTAAATCACCTCCTAAAATCATCCATCCCCAATATTTTTAAATATTTCTCTTCTGTCTTTAATTGTAATAGAAATAGAAAGGTCACCCCGGGGATCACTCTGGTGGCTCTATTTGATAGAGGCACTGGGAACTAACGTTGGGCGATACGATGCCAGGGCACATCTGTGGGTTAGGCTTCTAAAGGCTCCAGGGCCATTAGCCTAGTATACACCTATGAACCTATGTTGTTTTATGATTTATTTTAACCCTCCTAGACTGTCACATCATAAAAACTGTCCGTAATGTACTCATAGCTGTAGATTCATTTAAGTACCTGGGTATATGGGTAGATCCAGCTTTGAGCTTTTTTAATCATATAAACCAATTGGTTAATGATAGTTTTATAACTATGGGTTGTATAAAAAGATTTATAAAGTCTAGGAAGTCAGAAATGATGAAGTCATTGTTTGTCAGTTACATTACACCCAAACTTGATCTGGAAACCTTGTAAGAAAACAAGCATGAATAAATTGGAGAGAACACAGAGGAAATATAGCAAGGGTAGTATCCATAAATGTGAAAATTTAAGTTATTATAAAATGAAAATATCTGAACTTGTAGTCTGTTTCAGTTTAAAAAAAGACTTAGTGTACATTTATTCTCTTTTTTCTAATTGCAACTGTCCATATTTCGTCAGTCTGCATGTTCTAACATCATTACCTATTTTCCCATTTAATTTTCCTAAATTACAATTAAAATCGCCCATCATTATAATTTCCATTTTTGGTATCACATAAGTTTTAACCTCTTGAAAAAGATTGTATTTTTTTTATTGTGTATGCATATACATATATATATATATATATATATATATATATATATATATATATATATATATATATATATATATATATATATATATATATATATATATATATATATATATATATATATATACACACACACACGCACACACCTTTTAACCACCAAACTACCTTCCCATGCTGTAAAATCCAATACCTTAATACTTTCTTAACAAGCAGTATCACTTCAGAACACGCATCTCTCCAAAGATTAATCTAGCCGCCTTACCCCACACAACTTCATTTTTTTGCTCATGATTTAATTTTCTAGTATCCTGCAAACAAATCCATCACTACCTTGCTTTTGACACTAAGTGCACACAGTATTTTTCGTCATTTAATAAGACATTCGCATTTAATGAAACAGTTTTACACCATCCCTTTCTTTTTTAACAATGTCTAGTTGCAAAAGCTTTAGCCTTCTTTCTTTTATGTACCCTTTTTAGCTGTTGTATCTTTATCTACTTCATCTTCCTCCTCATTTTTCCTCCCCTTCTTAAGAACATAAAACAGTAAATTGACTTTGCACATCCACATTATATACTGAATCCAACCCCTGGCATCCACACCCACACGAACATATTTTTCATTAATATATTTACCACTCTCAAACTCGTCTGTCACTATTTCATGTACCTTTTCAACTTTTTCCTCATTTTCAAAATGTTCATTTGTATCTTCACAGTTAAACCAAAAATAGTTTGTTGCTCCACATTTTGACCTAGTTCTTTCTATAGTGTCCAGCTACATTCCCTGCCTCCCTACACTGATAACATTTCCTCTTGCTACATTTCCTTATTAAAGGGTCATGAGAACCACAGTAAAAACATGTTTTGGGTTGACCTTGGTATCTCAAAATTCCTTTTTTACCAGGAACTAGAATGACACGTGGTAAATGGCAAAAGTGTCCTTATTTACTTTCAAGATAAACATCCACTTCCCTTGCCCCACTGAATAATTCTTTCTCATCATAGCATTTTTAGATGTCACTTAAGCAGACTGTGCTCTGGGGAGCATGGGAGATTGGACTAGGTTCATCAGTGGTTGTCTGCATATTGCACTTTGTAACCACTTATAAGGTGGTATTATTTTGTGCCCCTGGTGATGTCCTTCAAGGATGCATCTGCAGTCTTTAGAAATGGGTTGTCCTGTCGTCAGGCAGCCCTTCGGTCGGCCGGATTCCAAAGTCTGGGTCTAGCTTCGGCTGGTGTCGCACTTCACCCGACGTCATTGCGGCAGTTATTCGGGTATAAAGGCATCAGGCGACGCCATTTTCCTCAGTCTTTCTTGCCGCGTGGCGCCCGAAGCAGAAGCTGTTCGCAAGTGCCGGTCGGTCAGATCCAGAGATTACTACTACCGAATACTACTTCGAAGACTTCTATAAAGCTAAGTACCCCGTTGGGGACTCTTTCTTGCCTCAGCCGATGTCAGAGAAAGTTAATAACTGTTTATCTTGTGGGAAACAAATACCTCATAAAGATTTCCACTCCTATTGCATACATTGTTTAGGCCCAGACCACGACGTAGCAGCTTGTCTAGCCTGTGCTTCTTTAACCGGGCGGACGCTTAGACGCGTCGGACTTTGCTGAACAGATTTTCGGCTCCGATTTTGCCTACATTATGCCGCCGGATCCTCCGACTACGCAAATAACCAAGAAACGCAAAGAAAAGGACCGACACTCGCGGTCCGCGGTTTCGGCCGGAAACGCGGTTAAGAAAACCACAGTGTCTCGGTTTCGGCCGAAACCGAGCAAGCGGTTCTTTCTTCAGCCGATAACTTGCCTTCTACCGAGGCCTCTTCTAACCTGGTAGAAACGGCTTCTGAAATCCAACCTTCTGTTGCGATTTCACAGGATTTATCAGACACCATTCCCCTAGATATTTCTACCCCTGCACGTGGAGCTGCTAGGCCTCCACCAGCTATGTCTATTAAGGCCTTTGCCAGGGCTGAAGCAGCCAAAGCATCTAAACCTGTGCCTGCCAAGCCCCCCTCTCACAGGCCCAGCACCAGTTCCCATATGCTTTCTTTAGCAGAGGATCTCATCACTTTAATTCGTGGAGCCCAGCCTCATCCAGACAGGGCCTCTCTCCCTCCTCCAGAAAAGAGGCCTAGAGCAGAGCCCCCTGAGCCAGAAGCCACAGATGATTCCTCTGATGACTCAGAACATACAGATCCTCCTGAGGCTTCTTATTCTCCTTACGAAGACTCTGATGCTGAGGAGTCCATCCCTTCAGCCTCTCCTCCTGAGGAATTTTCCTTTGGGGAAACCTTGCATGCTATGAGGGAGCAATTTCAGTGGCAGGGCCAAGATTTCTCAGACTCTAGAAAAAGGCTTAGGACCTTTCTACATTTGCCACAGCATAGGCCTTTAGCTATACCTCCAGTTCTACCTGTGGTTGATGATGCATTTAATGATACTTGCACTGCTCCTGATACTTTACCTCCGGCTCCTGCTAAGCCCGATAGGTACTACAGGGTCCCGGACACGCATCACCACTTATATAAGGCTCCTTTTGCAGATCCAGAGACAATCTCCCAGGGCCCTAAAGCTGTAGCAGCTACTTCTTCTAAAAACCCCCTCCCCTCGGAAAGGGAATCCAGGTCCTTAGAGAGATGGGGTAAAAAAGTTTACACCTCTGCTACTTTGTCAGCTAGAGCTTTGAACTGCCAATTTCATATGATTCAATATCAAGAGTTTATGCTTGACCAGTTGACTAAAAAGCTGTCCTCGGAAGAATCTTTAGATAAAAAGTATGTTCAAGAAATGTTACATAACATACAGCAGGTTAGTAACCATTCTTTAAAATGTGGCTATGATGCACTGGAGGCTTCCTTTAGATCAGCCATGACTGGCACAGTTATCAGAAGGCATGCATGGTTGAAAGAACAGGCATTACCAGACCATGTCAAATCTAAGCTTTTGGATGCACCTATGGACAAGGCCAATTTATTTGGTGCCCCCGCACAGCAGGTACTAAAAAAGATGGAAGAGAAAGCAAAATCTGTGCAAACAGTAAAAGATTTCTTACAAGTTCAACCTCCAAGGTTTAGCAGGAACTGGCCCTCCAAAATTGGTCCTTTCCAGACTCCTCTAAGGCACAAAGAGGCAGAAATAGGCTCTAGAGGCAGAAACCAATCCAGGGGTGCCTACAGGGTCGCCAGTGGCAGGGTAACAACCAACGAGGCACGGATACAGCCACCACCACTACAACAACTCAATCACAGTGACTTGGCGGTGGCACCGCCTACCAGGGAACAATTAGAAGCGCCCTTAGGCGGAAAGCTAACATTATTTTCAAGAAACTGGCACTGCATTACAAGAGAAAAATGGATTTTGCAGACTATAGACAAAGGTTACAGGTTCCATTTCCATACACTACCAGGAAAGAGAGGAATGCCAAACCTACCACCTTCTCAAAGGACAGAAGCTCTAAAACAAATATCTCAATTATTAAGAATGAGAGCTGTGGAAAAGGTACCATCTATGGAGCAAGGGAAGGGATTTTACTCCAGGCTCTTCCTGGTACCAAGAAGAGAAAACAAATGGAGGCCTATTCTAGACCTGTCCGCTTTAAATACATTCCTCATTGTTCCAAAATTCAAAATGCTGACCCTACAGCAGCTTCTTCCCATGCTGGGCAAGGAGTCTTGGCTGGTAACTCTAGATCTCAAGGAGGCATACCTGCACGTCCCCATAAGACCAATTTGCAGAAGATACCTCAGATTTCTTGCAGGATCAGAGCATTATCAATTCTCAGCATTGCTCTTTGGCTTATCTACTGCTCCCAGAGTGTTCACGAAATGCCTGGCATCAGTAATCGCTCATTGCAGACTTCAGGGAATTCAAATCTATCCCTACCTGGACGACTGCCAGATACAAGCGGACAACAAAAACAAACTAACAGAAGACTTACAAAGAGTCATCTACCTGCTGCAAGCCCTGGGATATACAGTCAATACAAAAAAGTCAAGGCTGATTCCATCCCAAAGAATAACCTTTCTGGGTGCAGAACTGGACACATCAAAACAAATGGCATTTCTAACTGCAGAAAAGAAAGAGCAACTTCCTCTCTACTTCTTGGCATTAACAAAGCAGAGCCATCTAACTGCAAGAAAAGTGCTACAAGCTCTAGGCTTCATGGCATCCTGCATAATACTGGTCCCTCATGCCAGGCTGCATATGAGAAAGCTACAGTGGTACCTAAAGAATTTGTGGTCTCAGCACAAGCACAGCCTAGAAACCAAAATTCCAATGATCCCATGCCTAAAGCAAGAGTTCTTATGGTGGGCTCAGGCCTGTCAATCAAACACAGGACTGCCCTTCTGCAAAGTCAACCAGGACAAACCATCACGACAGATGCCTCAGACCTCGGTTGGGGGCACACATGATGGGCAAGTGCATTCAAGGCCTATGGACTCAAGACCAGCTGCATCTGCACATAAATCTAAAAGAAATGATGGCAGTAAAGTTGGCAATCCAGGCATTCAGACCTTTTCTCCAAGAAGGCCAGTTGATGATAAGGACAGACAACACCACAGTTATGTGGTACATCAACAAACAGGGAGGCACACACTCATACCCTCTATGCCGGCTGGCACTGGACCTATGGGATGTGGCTCTGAGCTACAACATTCAGTTACAGGCAATTTATGTACCAGGGAAGGAAAACATCCTAGCAGACATGTTAAGCAGAACTACAACAGATGCCCACGAATGGATGCTGCATCCGGACATCTTCAGAACCATCACAAGAGAATGGGGATTACCACAAATAGACTTGTTTGCATCCCCTTCCAATCACCAGTTGAAGAAATTCTGCACAAGGACTTACCACCCACTTGCTTGGAGGGTGGACTCCCTATCCTTCAGTTGGAAAAGCCTGACAGCATACGCATTCCCACCACTACCTTTGATGCACAAGGTGCTTCTCAAGATCAAAGAGGAACGTCCGAGGATCATTCTGATAGCCCCAGACTGGCCAAGACAACATTGGTATCCACTGCTGAGGAGCATGTCCGGGAACAAATATGGACACTGCCCTGATCCCATTACTGCTGACACAGAACAACTACAACATTCTGCATCCAAACCTAAAAACTCTGCAGCTAACTGCCTGGAACATTACATAACAGCAATTAACCCAGATTTATCCCAAAGGGTTAAAGACATAATCCTGGAGGCTCGCAGACCTTCAGCAAGAAAGAATTATGCAGCAAAATGGAAAAGATATCTCATCTGGAGTACTGCAAAGGGCAAATGTGACACTGGTGAACATAGCCAACATCCTGGAGTACTTGGCGGAGCTCTTCCATACAGGCCTGTCCTATTCCTCCATCAAGATACATGCATCAGCTATTTCAGCAGAGTACAGCTTGGATCCTCCTGTCTTCTCGCATCCTCTGCTCAGACAGTTTCTGAGAGGAATTAAAAATGTAAAACCTCCCAGGAAACCTCCATTACCAGCATGGGACTTGAACTTTGTGCTAGAAAAACTGACTCTTCCTCCTTTCGAACCAGCAGCAACAGCAGAATTGCAATACTTATCCTGGAAGACTGCTTTCCTGCTGGCAATAACTTCAGCAAGAAGGGTCTCTGAGCTATAGGCATTAATGGCAGTGCAACCCTTCCTAATCTTCCATCAAGATAGAGTGTCCATGAGAACAAATCCTACATTTATGCCTAAGGTGGTATCCAGAGTATCTTTAAATCAGGCTATCCACCTTCCTACATTCTTCCCCAACCCACAGAACAGGGGAGAAAGGCTCTTACATACCTTGGATGTACACAGACAATTATGCTACTACCTGGACAGGACAAAAAACAATAGAAAAACTGACCAGCTTCTGGTAGCATATGCAGCAGGAAAGGAAGGAAAACCAATTTCTAAACCGACAATCTCCAAATGGATAGGAAATTGCATTAGATTTTGTTACTCCTACCATGGAAAGAAAACTCCAGAGAACATCAGGCCTCACCCCACAAGGGCTACAGCCACTACCACAGCTTTCTTACGAGGAGTGGCTACCAAGGACATTATAGAGGCTGCTACTTGGACCTCCGTGCATACATTTGCCAAGCATTATAACTTACCTCTATACTCTAGATCCCGTGCTGGTTTTGCCACTGCTGTTTTGCAAGGGATCCTAACTACACCATAATCTCTTCTCATTTCCTCCTCCCCTAGTTTAGCTATGGTATTCTACCCATTTGTAAAGACTGCAGATGCATCCTTGAAGGACATAGTACAGTTCTGTACCTACCATAAATGTAGATGTCCGAGAGAATGCATCTGCAGTCAGGATTACCCACCCTCCTTCCCCTCTGAGGTACTCCTAGGGAATTTGCCAATCTTCAGCTAGCTTGGGGGGGATCTATTATGGTGTATTTGTTTGTATATATGTACATACATGCATATTTTTGTGTTTGCTCTCTACCATTTGGAAACTTTGGCATTTATCCAAATTTAGCCATCCAAGAGGGCACCTGGCATCTGGGGCAAGAAACACTGAGGAAAATGGCGTCGGCTGATGCCTTTATACCCGAATAACTGCCGCAATGACGTCGGGTGAAGTGCGACACCAGCCGAAGCCAGACCCAGACTTTGGAATCCGGCCGACCGAAGGGCTGCCTGACGACAGGACAACCCATTTGTAAAGACTGCAGATGCATTCCTCTCGGACATCTACATTTATGGTAGGTACAAAACTGTACTTTCCATATATTCCAAAATGCTGTGCAGTGAATGGTAGAGTTTCCCTGCTACAGAGAAGTTTTTTTTTCCTTTTATCCTTTCCTCTCAAAGGGATTTGCCAGTACCATTTGGTCAGGTCTAGGATGGACAAGTACCTTGCTTTATCCAGTTTTTATATAGTTTATCAATATGGGGCATAGAGTAGATGTCAGTCCTGACATACTGTTAAGTTTTGTAAAGTTCCCACAAAAGTATATTAAGCCATCTAGCTCCAAGTATCATTTTACATGGATATGTGTGATTTATTAGCAGGTCTTTCCTCAGAATGGGTTTCATCATCCAGGATTATTATCTTGATTCTATTCCATAGAAGTTAATGTTAATGTTAAGAGTAATATTGTTTATGTCACCCCCAAGACAGGGCATCTTAGAGTTGGTATGCTTGGAGATTTGGGGTGGGGTTGTGCAGTGGGCATTCCCCACATAAAACTGCTTGTTTTGTATTTATTCTTAAAGCTGATGTAGTCTGTTATTGACTTCTTTTATTTTTTCATTTCATAACAGTGCAGTGGATCTCTCTAAATACTGTACTGATATACACATTTGTTGGTGCTGTTTAACCTATAATAAAAAAAAACACACACACAAACTCCTTCACAAACCAAAAACCCAAAGAAGCACAAAGGAGTAAGTCATATTTTTACTGGTGCATCCGGTACCTCGGCTTACAGCTTCAAGGAATAATTAATACACCACATGGCTCCTATTTTTATACCTCACTTAATTACTGCTTAACCTATAGTTAGAAACTGGTGCACCTCTCTGAAATGATATATGCTTTGTGGGTAGTTGTAGAATGAACCTGGATTTTGATGGGAAAGTGTCTAAACATTCCATTTACTGGATTAATAAATTAAAAATAAATTTATGATAGAAAGGATTATTTCTTAAATCACTGCAAATGCATTACTGGTGCAGACATTACATGCATTCAGAAAAAGTAAGAGATAAAAGTGTGGAAAAGTTTTAACCCAGTGACAAAGCTCCAATGTATAAGAATTTAGGAATATGGAAGCTAACTGTTTTACTACAGAGGTATCTAGTCTGTAACTGTGGTTACTAAATAAATGTTCTGTTCTTATATATTTTTGTGACTGTCCATTAGTACAGTATTGTAAACTTAACCTAAAATTCAAGGAAGGATCAGTCTTTAACTACATCATTCTGTTGATTATATCTTGAAGGTTATAGCATCCCACTGGAGCAGCTTTGTTTACTTCTTGCAAAATGTGAATCACCCCCATCTCATGATACAGGAGGAGGGATGTTGCAGCCAGATCTGCTTCCTGATGCCATGCATGATGGTAAGTAGCTGGACAAACACTTTTCTTTAAGGTCTTCTCATTCCTGGTTAAGTGGATCTTCAGATTTTGTAACAGGCAGAAGAGAGGGTGCGCCCAATGGGCCTGGGTGCACAGATGTATTGAAACTCAGAAAGCACCAAAGTGTATAATGTACTCCAGTGGAGTGAGACAAATACATTTAATTGAAAAGCACTTAATCCAACAGGCATACGAAGGGCGCCAGTTGCACTTGTATGACAGTGTGTCAAGGCGTTCACCTCCTGAAGTTAGGGGAATTCTGACAAGCACAAATAACAGCTGCTAAACCAATGCTAATGCTGGGAGGAGTACAGCACTGTCTGAAGGCTGAGGGTGAGCAGTACTGCAGAACATGGTGTGGTACTGAAGGCTGGGGGTGAGCAGTACTACAGAACATGACTTGGTACTGCAGGCTGGGGGAGTGCAGTACTGCAGAACATGGTGTGGTACTGAAGGCTGGGGGTGAGCACTACTACAGAACATGATGTGGTACTGAAGGCTGGGGGTGAGCAGTACTACAGAACATGGTGTGGTACTGAAGGCTGGGGTGAGCAGTACTGCTGAACATGGTGTGGTACTGAAGGTTGGGGTGAGCAGTACTACAGAACATGGTGTGGTACTGAAGGCTGGGGGTGAGTGGTACTGCAGAACATAGTGTGGTACTGAAGGCTGGGGGTGAGCAATACTGCAGAAAATGGTGAGGTACTGAAGGCTGGGGGTGTGCAGTACTGCATAACATGTACTGAAGGCTGAGGTGAGCAGTACTGCAGGACATGATGTGGTACTGAAAGCAGGGGGTGTGCAGCACTGCAGAACATGGTGTGGTACTGAAGGCTGGAGGTGAGGGGTACTGCAGAACATGGTGTGGTACTGAAGGCTGGGGGTGAGCAGTGCTGCAGAACATGGTGTGGTACTGAAACCTGAGGGTGAGCAGTACTGCAGAACATGTGTGGTACTGAAAGCTGGGGTGAGCAGCACTGCAGAACATATGGTATTGAGGGCTGGGGTGAGTAGTACTACAGAACATGATGTGGTACTGAAGGCAGGGGGTGTGCAGTACTGCAGAACATTGTGTGGTACTGAAGGCTGGGATGAGCAGTAGTACAGAACATAGTGTAGTACTGAAGGCTGGGTATCAGCAGTACTGCAGAACATGGAGCGGTACTGAAGGCTGGGGTGTGTGGTACTGCAGAACATGATGTGGTACCGAAAGGCTGGGGGTGATTGGTACTACAGAACATGGTGTGCTACTGAAGGAAGGGGTGAGCATTACTACAGAACATGGTGTGGTACTGAAGGTTGGGGGTGAGTGGTACTGCAGAACATGGTGTGGTACTAGGCTGGGGGTGAGCAGTACTGCAGAACGTGGTGTGGTACTGAAGGCGTGGGGTGTGCAGTACTGCATAACATGTACTGAAGGCAGGGGTGAGTAGTACTGCAGAACATGATGTGGTACTGAAAGCTGGGGGTGAGCAGTACTACAGAACATGCTGTGGTACTGAAAGCAGGGGGTGTGCAGTACTGCAGAACATGGTGTGGTACTGAAGACTGGGGGTGAGAGGTACTGCAGAACATAATGTGTTACTGAAGGCTGGGGATGAGCAGTGCTGCAGAACATGGTGTGGTACTGAAGCCTGAGGGTGTGCAGCACTGCAGAACATGGTGTGGTACTGAAGGCTGGAGGTGAGGGGTACTGCAGAACATGGTGTGGTACTGAAGGCTGGGGGTGTGTGGTACTGCAGAACATGTGGTACCGAAAGGCTGAGGGTGATTGGTACTACAGAACATGGTGTGCTACTGAAGGAAGGGGTGAGCATTACTACAGAACATGGTGTGGTACTGAAGGTTGGGGGTGAGTGGTACTGCAGAACATAATGTGTTACTGAAGGCTGGGGATGAGCAGTGCTGCAGAACATGGTGTGGTACTGAAGCCTGAGGGTGAGCAGTACTGCAGAACATGGTGTGGTACTGAAAGCTGGGGGTGAGCAGTACTGCAGAATATATGATATTGACGGCTGGGGTGAGTAGTACTACAGAACATGATGTGGTAGTGAAGGTAGGGGGTGTGCAGTACTGCAGAACATGGTGTGGTACTGAAGGCGGGGCATGAGCAGTACTACAGAACATGGTGTGATACCGCAGGCTGTATGGTGAGTAGTACTGCAGAACATGGAGTGGGACTGAAGGCTGGGTGTAAGCAGTACTGCAGAAAATGGTGTGGTACTGAAGGCTGGTGGTGAGCAGTACTACAGAACATGGTGTGATACCGAAGGCTGTAGGGTGAATAGTACTGCAGAACATGGTGTGGTACTAAAGGCTGAGATGAGCAGTACTGCAGAACATAGTGTGGTACTGAAGGCTGGGTGTCAGCAGTACTGCAGAACATGGTGTGGTACTGAAGGCTGGGGGTGTGTGGTACTGCAGAACATGATGTGGTACTGAAGGCTGGGGGTGATTGGTACTACAGAACATGGTGTGATACTGAAGGCTGGGGGTGAGCAGTACCACAGAACATGGTGTGGTACTGAAGGCAGAAGTGAGCAGTACTAAACATGGTGTGGTACTGAAGGCTGGGGGGTGAGCAGTACTACAAAACATGGTGTGCTACTGAAGGAAGGGGTGAGCATTACTACAGAACATGGTGTGGTACTGAAGGCTGGTGAGGTGTACTGCAGAACATGGTGTGGTACTGAAGGCTGGGAGTGAATGATACTGCAGAACATGGTGTGGTACTGAAGGCAGGGGTGAGCAGTACTACAGAACATGGTGTGGTACTGAAGGCTGGGGTGAGCAGTACTACAGAATATGGTGTGATACTGAAGGCTGGGGGTGAGCAGTACTGCAGAACATAGTGTGGTACTGAAGGCTGGGGTGACCAGTACTACAGAACATGGTGTGGTACTGAAGGCTGTGGTTGAGCAGTACTACAGAATATGGTGTGATACTGAAGGCTGGGGGTGAGCAGTACTGCAGAACATAGTGTGGTACTGAAGGCTGGGGGGGTGAGCAGTACTACAGAACATGGTGTGGTACTGAAGGCTGGGGTGAGCAGTACTGCAGAACATAGTGTGGTACTGAAGGCTGAGGGGTGAGCATTACTACAGAACATGGTGTGGTACTGAAGGCTGGTGAGGTGTACTGCAGAACATGGTGTGGTACTGAAGGCTGGGAGTGAATGATACTGCAGAACATGGTGTGGTACTGAAGGCTGGGGGTGAGGAATACTACAGAACATGGTGTGGTACTAAAGGCAGGGGTGAGCAGTACTACAGAGCATGGTATGATACTGAAGGTTGTAGGTGTGCAATACTACAGAACATGGTGGGGTACTGAAGGCTGGGGACAAGCAGTACTACAGAACATGGTATGGTACTGAAGGCTGTGGTTGAGCAGTACTACAGAATATGGTGTGATACTGAAGGCTGGGGGTGAGCAGTACTGCAGAACATAGTGTGGTACTGAAGGCTGGGGGGTGAGCAGTACTACAGAACATGGTGTGGTACTGAAGGCTAGGGTGACCAGTACTACAGAATATGGTGTGGTACTGAAGGCTGGGGTGAGCAGTACTACAGAACATGGTGTGGTACTGAAGGCTGGGGTGAGCAGTACTATAGAACATGGTGTGGTACTGAAGGCTGGGGGTGAGCAGTACTGCAGAACATGGTGTGGTACTGAAGGCTGGGGTGAGCAGTACTGCAGAACATGGTGTGGTACTGAAGGCAGGAGTAAGCAGTACTACACAACATGGTGTGGTACTGAAGGCTGGGGGGTGAGCAGTACTACAAAACATGGTGTGCTACTGAAGGAAGGGGTGAGCATTACTACAGAACATGGTGTGGTACTGAAGGCTGGTGAGGTGTACTGCAGAACATGGTGTGGTACTGAAGGCTGGGAGTGAATGATACTGCAGAACATGGTGTGGTACTGAAGGAAGGGGTGAGCATTACTACAGAACATGGTGTGGTACTGAAGGCTGGTGAGGTGTACTGCAGAACATGGTGTGGTACTGAAGGCTGGGAGAGAATGATACTGCAGAACATGATGTGGCACTGAAGGAAGGGGTGAGCATTACTACAGAACATGGTGTGGTACTGAAGGCTGGTGAGGTGTACTGCAGAACATGGTGTAGTACTGAAGGCTGGGAGTGAATGATACTGCAGAACATGATGTGGCACTGAAGGCTGGGGGTGAGTGGCACTACAGAACATGGTGTGGTACTGAAGGCTGGGGGTGAGGAATACTACAGAACATGGTGTGGTACTGAAGGAAGGGGTGAACAGTTCTACAGAACATGGTGTGGTACTGAAGGCAGGGGTGAGCGGTACTGCAGAACATGGTGTGGTACTGAAGGTTGGGAGTGAGTAGTACTACAGAACATGGTGTGGTAAAGATGGTTGGGGGTGAGGAGTACTACAGAACATGGTGTGGTATTGAAGCCTGGGGTTGTGCAGTACTACAGAATATGGTGTGGTTCTGATGGCTGGGGGTGAGCAGTACTACAGAACATTGTGTAATACCGAAGGCTGTAGGGTGAGTAGTACTGCAGAACATGGTGTGGTACTGAAGGCTGGGGGTGAGCAGTACTACAGAACATGGTGTGGTACTGAAGGCTGGGGGTGAGCAGTAATACAGAACATGGCATGGTACTGAAGGCTGGTGGCAGACTGGTAAGTCCTATCATGCCAGGTACAGCATAATGTGTAAGAGCCATGAGGCAGTGAACCAACAAGGTTGACTGGAAGGACAGTGCATAAAAATAGTAGAAAGCCTGTTTTTGTGTCCTTCCTTTGGTGCTGAGGTGAATATGGAAGGGTGGTCTGCCAAAGGGATAATAATGGCACCAATTATTTGTCTGTGTTAGCCCCTTTTGTAATATCTTAACATCGTTTGGGGACTCAATGATTGCACCTAGTTTACAATCATCAGTGAACTTGATAAACAATAGGCCATCTACTTTCACCTAGATTTCCAAGAAATGGTTTCTAAACAGTAGAGGGCCCAGCACAGATCCTTGTGGTATGCCACTGGTTAACTGGTCTACTGTGAGTGGTGGAATCCCCAACTTTGAGAATATGCGTTCTGTTGGTGAGCCATTTTGCTTCCCATCTAGTGAGGTATGGGTTATTCCCCAGCTGGGAATATTTCTTAATTATACCTGAATGGGGGATTGTGTCAAAAGCCTTGGCTGAGTCAAGATAGGCAGTATGTACTGTTTTGCCTTCATCCAGAGCTTTGGTGACATTCTCAAAGAAGTCTGACAGGTTCAATAAGCATGATCTACCCTTTACAAAACCAAACTGAGCTGGATCCACAGTTTGAAGGTCGACTATGTTCTTGTTGATAAGGTCATGATTTTTGCTTTCCGTGGCCTTGCAGGTAAGGCTGGTTAGGCTTCTGGATGTATCGTTCCCAGGGTCGGCTGATGGGACCCCCTTTGTGCAAGGGGATTACCATTGCTGTTCTCCACTCTTCTGGTACAAATCCAGTGCTCAGGCTGAGGGGAAAGTGTGTGCCAAGTGGTTCCACTAGGTCTTGTTCTAGATTGTTTAATAAGCAACATGGGATGTTATCTGATCCCATAGAGACATGTATTTGGCCTTGGAGAGCACAAATATGACCTACCTTTTGGCAGTACTAGGTAGAGGACTGGTGTCGTGTATGCTTTGCAGTATGGCTGATGGGGATAGTGGGGTGAAGTTTGCACCAAATCTGTCAGCTAGGAGGTTGGCAGTTTCCTCAGGGTCAGTATGAGAGGTACAATCCACTATGTTTGGCACATAGTTGGTGTTCTCCTTTAGATTTCAGACATAGCTAAAAAATGCCTTATGATTATCCTTAGCAAGGGATGCTAATTTAGCTTCATAACTAGCTTTAGAAGACTTCACAACATATCTGACTTGCTTGTTCATGCTGTGGATTGTATTCTTCTTCCTCTCAGTAACTTCCCTCTTGTTCTTGGACATCAGTTTCTTCCTTTTGTTATATAACCTATTTTTACTTGAGTTCCACCAGGGTGGCCTGTTTTTTCTGGAAGACCTGGTTTTGATCTGGTCAGGTGCAGCCAAATCTATACAGTTGTTTAGGTGGTTATACAGGGCATTTGTGTACTTTTCTGCATAGGGGTCATTGTTGGATGTGTTGGCAGGGGGTTGAAACTTTTTATATCATTGCCTATGCTTTGGAGGAATAGAAATGTTTTCGTTTTTTGGCTCTTGTGGGGGTGTCGGGTCTGATCATTACTTCAAACGAGACAGATTTATTGTCTGACTTTACCAGGGAAGGCAATGCACAGGGGGTAGTGCAGTGACCCCCAGTGTTTGGTGAGTACTAAGTGTTGTACATTTTTGCCCCTTGTGGGGGTACAGACTAGCTGTTCCAGGGCATTTGTATTGACAAGGTCCAGGAACCTCAGGGGGAGTGTGTCTGTGCTTGTGTACACCACCCAATCAATGGAAGGATAGTTGAAATCATCCACGAGCAAAGTGTTTGGCTGTATAGTGATTGGCTGTAGTAAGTCCAGGTAGGCGGTGCGCTTCTCTTGGTTAATGGTGGGAGACCTGTAGCTTGTAATGAAGTGGGATGATGCTTTACCTATAGTTAATTGGACCTAGAGTAGCTCAAGAGAGTCATACTGTTTAACCAGTCTCAAGGTATATTTGGCATTTATAAAGATTGATACACCTCCAGCTTTGGTTCTTTCACACTCATTTTGAAGTCTGAATATGTGAAAGGCATTGTAGCCATGCACAGCTAGGGAGCTGTCTGCAGCTTTGAACCATATCTCAGTGCCTGCACACATGTCAGCATCTTCCAAGGTGAAGAGTGCTTGCAGGGAGTAGTTTTCTGTTTAGGCCGGTAGTATTAAGCAGCAGAACCTTGAGTTTATCTTGAGTGGATTTTTTATGTTGGAAATTGTGTTGTTTTCACTTTGCCTAAAAAAGGCACTATGGGGAGGCAAGTGTCTTTGCCAGTATCCAAAAGCCTGGAGGAGACAGGTGAAGGCCATCTCTAACCAAGCAACATGGTCTGTCAGCCATGTCTTCTCAGGCTGACAGATACTGGTTCCCCCTGGAATGACACCAGAAGCTAAGCCAATTGTTGGTCAATCATTTCATAGTTTCATAGTTTAGTACTAGGCTATCTGCCTTGGGGCATTTGCAAGCCTAGCCCTAGAGATGTGGCTTTCGCCACCCCATGTAGTGGTACTAAGGTGTATAGAATAAATTTAGAATACTGTGCCTTTGTCTAGTAGTGACACATTGAAGACCCCCTTACTTATTAAAATTAGTTTACTGTACCTCTGTCAAGTAGCAACACAGGGGTGACCCCCGGGGTAAACCTACGATCTCCCATCCACTCGTCAAGATTTCTCTTGAAGAGAGTCAGTGAGGGGCTCTGCCTAACATGTACTGGGATTTTGTTCCAGAGTATGGGAAGCCTCTGAGTTATGAATCTGTCCCTCCATCATGTTCTATTCATGTTTGTACTGAGGTTTAAATCTTTGGCTCTCGTGGTTCTTATGGATTTGGATTTTTTGAGGTGGAGCATGTCCATCAATTCCTGGTTGGACATGGCCTTGTACGTCAGGCACAGATCACCTCTGAGCAGGCGGTATGCTACTGAATAGAGCTGGAGTTTCTTTAGCCTGGCAGCATATGACATATGTTGGAGACCCTTGATCCTCTTGGTGAGGAACTTCTGGGGTCTCTCCAGCTGTTGTAAGTACCGGGTGAGGTACATACCAAATGGGGAATTGTACTCAATCATGGGCCTGATAAGGGAGGAGTACAGGGGCACGATGACCTCCTTTGATCTGGATGTGAACCCCTTCATGATAAGGTGGGCAAGGTAGAAAGTCTTTCTAACCACTTTGGCAACGTGGGTGTCAGATGAGAGGTCACTATCAACTTGGGTCCCCAGGTCTCTGATTACTTTTTCAGTACTCAGTGGGTTACTGTCTATGTGATAATTTGTGGGTACTTTGTTTTTCCCAAAGGGGATGACTATACATTTCTTGGCATTCAGTTTAAGGCCATGATTCCGGCACCAGTTGTCCATTTCAGTGAGGCCTTTCTGTAGGATGTATGTGTTAGCTGGTGTATCGACTATGGCGCCTAGTTTGCAGTCATCTGAGAACTTTGTCAGCCACAACCCTCCCATGTTTGCTTTCACATCTGAGAAGTAAATGCCGAACAAGAGGGGTCCCAGGACAGAGCCCTGTGGGACACCACTTGTGACTGGTTTGAGTCTGACATGGTTCCCGCAATCTTGACTTTATGGGTTCTGTTCTTTAGCCAGTTTGCAACCCATCTTGTGACATATGGATTTACATTTAAGCTGTTTAGCTTATCTATGATCCCCGAGTGGGGTATTGTGTCGAAGGCTTTAGCCAAGTCCAGGTAGGCTGTATGGACTGCCTTGCTCTCATCAATGGCTCTAGTGACAGTTTCGAAAAAGTCAACCAGGTTCAAAAGGCAGGATCTGCCCTTTACAAAGCCGAACTGGTTGGGATCAAGTGTCTGTAGGTCCCCAATGTCATTGTTTATGAGTTCCATAATAATTCTTTCCATAGCTTTGCAAACCAGGCTGGTCAAGCTTATGGGGCAGTAGTTCCCAGGGTCTGTAGTGGAGACTCCCTTGTGGAGTGGGACCACTGTTGCTGTACGCCAGTGTTCAGGTACATATCCTGTAGTAAGGCTAAGGTTAAATAACATTTTTATATGCGGGTTTAGCTCCTCTTGGAGTTCACGTATCATGCAGCCGGGGATACCATCGGGTCCCATAGATGCTGTGTTTTTTGCTTTGCTGAGGGCGGTTCTCACCTGGACATCAGAGATGACAGGGAAATTACATTCGGCTGGGATGAGTATTTCTTCTTTTGGAGATGAGGGAGGGGAGAAATTTGCACTGAACCTGTCTGCCAGAATGTTGGCAATATCTGTGGGTTCGGTACATTTTTTGTCATTGTGTACTAACTCTGAGCATATCTGAGGGTTTCCGCCCAGGTTTCTAACATAACTGAAGAATGCCTTGTGGTTATCTTTAGTGTCCTTGGCGATTCTTCTCTCAAAGTTGGCCTTGGATGTTTTTATGAGATAACGTAGCTTTCTACTAGTGCTGATCAGAGATGCCTTCCCTTTATGGGATTTTGCTCCGTCTTGCAGTAGCTTCCTTCTTTTGTTATACAATTTGTTTATGGCTGGGTTCCACCAGACAGGACGCTTTCCTTTGGTGGAGAGGGTCTTGGTTTTATTTGGGATTGCATGATCCATGCATTCTTGGAGATGTCCATAGAAAGCATTTGTGTAGGATTCAGCATTGTGGGATGTGGTTTCCATTGGCCCTGTGGGCTTAAATGATACCATCTCAGTCTTGAGAAGTGTAAAGTCGGCTTTTGAGAAGTTTCTCACTGTAGTCTTTTGTGCTGGGGGTGGAGGTGGTAAATGTATATCCAGGGTGATTAGTTCGTGGTCAGATCTCACCAGTGAGGGGAATACTTCCGGTGTGGAGCATTTTGTCCCCATGTTTGTGATGATCAGGTCTAGTATATTATCCCCCCTTGTGGGAGAGGTGACTAGCTGTTCCATTGCATTTGAGTTTATGAATTCCAGGAACCTTTAGGCTAAGGTGTTAGGGCTAGAATAGTGCGCCTAGTCTATGTTAGGGTAGTTGAAGTCTCTCAATATGATGGTATTTGGTGAGACATTCATATCTTCCAATGTCTTCAGGTAGTCTGAGTGGGGTTCTTGAGATTGGGAGGGTGGTCTGTAACATGCAGCCAGTTGTATAGCAGTTTTGCCTACGGTTAGCTGCAACTGGATGGTCTCCGATGCTTCATGAGTTGCCACTAACCTGGAGGTGTGGGTATCCTTGATGAATATGGACACTCCCCCTCCCTTTGTGGTTCGGCCCGGGTTTTGGGGACGAAAAGCATGATATGAGGTAAAGCCTGGTAGCACTGGGGTGCTCTCAGGAGCCTTGAACCAGGTCTCGGTTACAGCGCAGACATCAATGTTCTCCATACTGAGGAGTGCTTCGAGAGCCTGCATCTTGAGATTTAGACTTCTGGCGTTGAGCAGCATTACCCTTAATTTTTTTCCATTTTTGTTTTCTAAGGAGGTGGGTTCGTCTTTTGAGCCTTGCCTAAAAAAGGCACTATGGGGGTGGCAAGAGCCTTAGCCAATATCCGGAAGCCCAGTGGTGACAGGTGCAAGCCAACCCTTGTGAAGCAGCGTGGCTTGTCCAGCATGTCATCCCAGGCAGATAGACATTGGATCCCCCTGGAGGCGGGAAAACAAGGATTATTTTTTTGTTTTTTTTTTTTGTTTTTAGATAGAAAACACACAGAAATACAGAAGGCAGCAATAAATCAGTTACACAGGATAGCACACTTTAGTGGGCAGCCTCAATAGTTAAATTAAATAAACAAACAACATATTTTCGATTAATTTTCAACCAGGTAAAATTTTAAGTGCAGATACTATATAATGCAGCAAACAGTTAAAAAAAACAGTATAAGCTTGTTTAAAATAAGCAAGAGAAGGTATTCCAAGTAAAAAACAGAAAAAAATACTTAAATCTGGAAAGTAATCACTTTTTCTCAGTTCTCTGTAGCTAGGACCACACTGCAGGACCACGTGGAGCTGTCTCTGAGTAGTATAGCCAGAAAAAAACGCTTTGAGGTGGATTTTAAAGAGGGAACTTTAAAAGAGCTAGAAATGGTCCAAAACAACCAATTACTACAGCTCTTGTGCCTATATTGTGGCGTCATCCTGGGTGAAGACAGAATGCTGCTTAGGGCCAGGGACATACCTGCCTGTGACATATATCTAAGAATTTAGTCATGTCTCTCTTCATATAGTCCAGACAGGTACATCTCAAGTCATTTGCCCCAACATGTACCATGACAGAGTCATAATGGTAATTGTTGTTGAGTGACTTGAGTACATGTATGATTTGATGGATCCTGGCACCTGACAGGCAGCTGACCGTGACATTTTCCATGTCCAGCCTGGTGAGGGGGACATTTGTGTGTCTCACTTTGAAATCTCCTATGACCAGGACATTTGGTTTTGAGGTGTTTTGCCTTACGGCCTTATTTGCTGAGACGTGTATGTGTGTGTGTGTGTGTTTGCGCGCGTGCGTGTGTGTTGTGTGTGTGTGTTGTGTGTGTCATTCATAAGTGTGTACTAGGCTAACAGCCCTGGAGCCTGTATAAGCCTAGCCCAAAAAGATTCCCATGGCATCATGCCACCTAAAGTTAATTCCCAGTGCCCCTATCAAGCAAGGTCATTGAAGTGATCCCCGGGGGGGGGGGGTGAACTTCCTATTGCCCATTCACTCGTCAAGATTTCTCTTAAAGAGGCCCAGTGAAGTGCTCTGCTTGATGTGAATGGGAAGCTTGTTCCACAGTATGGGAAGTCTCTGGGTTAGGAACCTGTCCCTCCAGCATGTTCTGTTTATTGTGGTGATGAGGTTTAGGTCCCTGGAGTGTGTGGCATAGAGGGATTGGTATTTCTTTAGCTGTAGCATATCTAGCAGCTCTGGGTCAGACATGCCTTTGTAGGTCAAGCAGAGATCACCTCTATGTAGGCGATAAGAGACAGAGTATAGCTGGGGTTTTTTGAGTCTGTCCGTATAGGGCATGTCTAAGGCCCAAGATCTTCTTAGTGGGGTATTTTTATGGCCTTTCCAGTTGTAGGTGTCTAATGAGGTGCATACCAAATGGGGCATTATATTCTATAATAGGTCTAATGAGGGCTGAGTACAGAGGGATTATGACCTCTTTCTTCCTGGATGAGAAAACGCTTGTAATGAGATGTGCCACATAGAAGGACTTTCTGACTACAGTGGCAATGCTGTTTATCAAAGGAGAGGTTGCTGTCAACCTATGTCCCCAGGTCTCTTATCACACCTTCAGTGTTTAGTGGACTACCGCCTGTGTAGTATTTCATGGGCACCAAAATTTTCCCAAAGGGAATAACAATGCACTTTTTGGCATTGAGCTTAAGACCATGGTTCTGGCACCAGTCATTGGTGTCAGTGAGGCCTATTTGTAGAATGTCTACATCAGTTGGTGTATCAATAATGCCTCCCAGTTTGCAATCATTTGTGAACTTGGCTAGCCAGAGTCCCTTTGTGTTGGCATGAACATCAGAGAAGTAGATGCCAAACAGGAGAGGACCTAGGACCAATCCATTGGGACACCATTTGTAACTGGTTGGTAGTCAGAATTGGAGTCCGCTACTTTCACAGTGCGGGTTCTATCAGTGAGCCAGTTGGCAACCCATCTTATGACATAGGGGTTTATGCCTAGTTTAGTGAGTCTATCTATGATTCATGAGTGAGGGATGGTGTCGAAGGCCTTGGCAAGATCTAGCTAGGTTGTGTGAACTACGTTGCCTTCATCCACAGCTCTGGTGACCGACTCATAGGTTCATAGATTAGTACTAAGCTAACTGCCCTTGCGAGCCATTTTAAGCCTAGCCAATTATCCCTTGTGAGACTCAAACCCTGCACCTTGTGCTTGTAAGGCAAACACCTTAACCATTAGGCCACCCTCCAACCCGACTCAAAGAAGTCTATCAGGTTGAGCAGGCACGATCTACCTTTCACAAACCCAAACTGCGTAGGGTCCAGAGTTTGGAGATTCCCTACGTCCTTATTTATAAGGTCCATGATGATGCACTCCATAGCCTTACATATCAGACTTGTCAGGCTAATAGGACGGTAGTTCCCAGGGTCTGGTAGTCGCTCCCCCTTTGTGGAGTGGGATGACCATAGCAGTGTGCCATTCGGTAGGAACAAAGTCTGAAATTAGGCTATGATTGAACAGGGTACTCAGATGTCGTACCAGTTCACTTTGTAATTCATGTAGAACACAGCCAGGGATATTATCAGGTCCCATGGAAGCTGTATTCTTAGCTGACTGACATGGGCATCTTGAAGTAATGTAGTAACTGCCTTTTTTCCTTTGCAGTGTGTGCAAGTGGTTTGGGCTTGGGAGGTTTCTGATCTTTTGGTAGGCTTCTGCTGACTGCTTCCACATATTTTTGTATTATGACCTTGATTTGTGTGAGAGGTGATGTGTGTGTGCTGACAACCTGTTTGATGTCCAGTTTGTTGTTACATCAGAGAATTGATTCCATATCCATAGTGTAATTACATCACTCACATATTGTATTTGTTTCAGGAGTAAGTCGTTGCCAGTATACATAAGGCAATTACTACATTACTTCAAGAAGCCCATGTCAGTCAGGCTGGCTGGAGAAAGGGTTGGAAACTGACCACCTGTTATGCCAGGTTTTTACCATAACTACTGTTGGAGAGTGGGTTAGTTTGAGAAGATTTTGCTCTAGGATTAAAAAAGGGGCTTATTCTTTTGAAGGCTAGGGGTGAAAACCATGGCAACACTTCTCAGTGCTCGACTGAGTTTCCCGCAAATCAGCAGAGAACCTTGGGAGGGTTCACTTACAGATGACTAACAGAAAATTGTATTTTGAGGTGTTTGCATGTATACAGGGCACCACTGAATGCATTTAGTGGTGCACAGCTACATGCAAATGCAAGGCTTAAATACAGGTGAAATTAAAGACTTTTAAGCTAAACTACCAATGAGAAAGCACACAATGAGCTTTCCTCCAGTAATCTCCAACTCAGCTGAGGCTCAGACTACACACTACTACCACAAGGGTGCAGGCAGGGCCTTCCTAATGTAAGATGGCTGGAATAGTGTTCAAGTTTAACAATACAGTCTAGATTCAGCAGATTGGAATCTAGTCTACGCTATGTACTAGCTACTTAAAACAGCAGAACAAATTTTTTAAAGTGCAGAAAAGTACAGTAAAAAATCAGCACAATTTTAAAATACAGTCAGCAAAGTGCAAAGAAAACTCAAAAAGTACTTCTTTTTTCAATTTTAGCAGTAGATACTTTGGATCCAAAGCAGGATTGTGCTTACAAATCCACATTACTATTTTGAAGGTAGCGTATACTGTGTGTACAGGTACCTTTTTAAAAGAAAATAAGCTTGTCACTAGTGTCCTTCATACGGCATGCCAGACAAACTGTAAGGCAACCTAGACCTGTTGTTTCCTCGGTAAAAGCAATGTGACATTGCTTAGCTTTATGTGCCAATTGTTTTTTCCATTGTTTTACACTTTTTTGCTAACATGATTACTCACTTCCTAGTTTTCATTATTTAATCTGAATGATTTTTTCTACTGGAAAACAAAGTGCAACTGCATTCCTCGCATACAAGGCATGCCTTATTTAGCAACCAGTCATACCTTTGGTGATGCTAATTTTTTGCTCAGTTTTGAAGTTGCACATTTATGCAGACTGTTCCATGCATAGTGCTGGTGTTGGGCCCATCTATCTATTTATTTATTTATATTTGTTTACCGGGAAAGTCCGACTGGATACATAGTCCTTTTTCAGTGGAGGCCCGGGGAGAAAAGCTCCACAGAGAAATTACATACAGAAATACATGGTGTAGACACTGGACAAGATATTTTTCGGCAGTGATGATTAACATGACTAACTACAGGAAATTATTTGTTGATATGGCTAAGTACAGAGAAACATTTGCTAAAAATCTTAAGTAATAGCATAAGCAGTCAACAGAATAAGAATACAAAACATACAAGGCAAATGTTTAGAATTACCAATTAACAGATTATGTAACCGCTACAGTTGTGAACTAGAGAAAGGAGATAGTTAGTGAAACTTTAGATTAGTCAGGTTTTAGGCACAGGCAGAGTCAATGAGATTTTAGATGTGATTTAAGAGCAGGCTTGAAGAGATGGTTAGGGAGAGTAGTAAGGGTGGTAAGAAGGTTATTCCAGAGCTTGGATATGGCACAGGAGAACAGTGCTTCCCCTGCAGAGTTTTTGGCTTTGGAGACTTGGAGTAGGTTTTTATTGGAGGAGCGTAGAGGTCTGGAGGAGTGGTGGGGTTGTAGTAGAGTTTGAAGTGCTGGGGTTCTGAGAGGGTGGTTAACAAGTTTATGAGCAAAGGTGAGTTGGGTTAGGTGTAAGAGTTGAGGGAGCTCGAGCCAGTATAGGTCTCTGAGGGAGACACAGTGGTGGCTGAGATAAGTGGCGCCGGTGGCAAATTTTGCAATTTTATTATAGCAGGCTTTAAGTTTGTTTAGGTCAGACTGTTTTAGGGTTGTAAGTATAGGTGAAGCATAGAGTAATGTGGATAAGAGTTGTGAATTGGTGATAGAGATTCTAGCTTGTTTGGTGAGGTATTGGCGGTTTCTGTAAAGGGCACCCATTTTTTGTTGGACTTTTTTTATTGTCAGAGAAATGTGAGTGTCAGATTTGAGATTGTTGTCTATCTATACACCAAGTAGTTAGGTGTGGACTGTTAGTGATATGGAGGTATTGTCCTTGGCCAGGATATTGAAATGAGAGGTGTTTGTGATGGATTGGTGGGTTGGAATATAAGGAGTTTGGTCTTGTTTGGGTTGAGGAGGAGCTGATCATTAGATAGCCAGCTTTTAACGGAAGAGAAAGATTCTTGTGTGATCTGTTTGAGTTCTGTTAGTGTTTGGGCTGAGCAGATGAGGGTGGAGTCATCAGCATACTGTATGAGTGAGGCATTTTGTGGCAGTGTGCAGCTTGTTTGTGAAGAGGGAAAAGAGAAAGGGGCCAAGGATGTAGCCTTGGGGGACCCTGAGGGTAACAGGGAGGTGAGGGGATATATCGTTGTCCCGGACTACTGATTGCTGGCGGCCATGTAGGTAGCTGTGGAACCAGTTAGTGGCTGATGTGGAGAAGGAAAGGTTTGTTTACAGTACAGTGTAGTTGGTTGTAAGACACAATGTCAAAGGCTTTGGCTAGATCTAGAAATACAGCGGAGGAGAGGAGGCCATTGTTTTTGTGCTGAAGGATAGTGTTTGTGAAGGGGATCAGAGCTGTAGTTGTGCTGTGGCGTGGCCTAAAACAGTGCTGGGTGTTGGCGAGGAGGTATTGTTTAGGACGTATTTGGAGACCTGTGAGTTTATGCATTTTTCGAATATCTTGGAGAGAGGGGAGAGGATGGCTATGGGGCGGTAGTTTGAGAGGTCAGTGGAGGGACCACCTTTATGGAGGGGAATGATGTGGGATATTTTCCATAGTGAGGGTACATAGGATTTGGATATGGAGCGGTTTATTAGTATTGATATTGGATAGGCTAGGCTGCTGTTTTCAGGTATTCAGTAGGTAGGTTCTCGGCTGCAAGTCTAGTGGGTTTTAGTTTAGTTAGGAGTTTTCTTATGTAGGAGGTGGGTACTGTGGAGAGGATGAAGGTAGGGAGGGGTGGATTAGGGTTGACAGTGGGGGGAGTTGATGTAGAGAAGTGTTTTTGGTTAGGGATAGTACGGTTTCTGTGAAATGTGTATTGAAGGAGTGAGCTATGCTGTGGGTGGAGATAGGGGTGGTTGATGGAGGGGGGGTATTTTTCCTTGACAGAGAATAGAGTTAATTGTGGACCAGAATTGTTTGGGGTTGCTATTTGAACAGTTTAGGGATGTCTGATAGAAACAGGCTTTGTCTGAGTTTATTTGTTTTTTGACCTTATTTCGCAGTTCTAAGAATAGTTGTCTATCTGAGGGGTTTTTAGTTTTGCGCCAGAGTTCCCATATTTCATCCCTAGCGTTCATTAGGCTTAAGGTGGCTTTTTATAGCCAGGGGGATTTTTATTTCGGATTTTGGTGTTTCTTTGGGGGGCATGGGAGTTAAGTATGTTGAGGAAAGTACTGTTAAAGAAGTGAACTGCTTCATCTAAGTGGGTGTAGTTTAGAGGTGCCCAGTTGAATTTTTGAAGGGAGGAGATAAAGGAGTTTGGGTTGAAATTAGTTTTACTGTGGACAAGTCTGTAGATAATTGGTTTGGTATTATTTACAAGGCATCTTATTAGGAAAGTTGGGGAATGGTCACTAAAGGAGCCAGGTAGACAGCCAGATAAGTAGGAGTGAGAGTTTTTGTTTACTAAGATCCAGTCAAGAAAGGTGTGATTATTGGGGCTTTTATTGATCCTGGTTGGGGGATTGTATTAGCTGTGAGAAACCGTGGAGATTTAGGTGAAGTATAGGATGTTTGTTATTGCAAGATAGCCAATTGATGTTAAAATCTCCAAGAATGACAGTTTCTTGGGGTAAGGAGAGATTTCCCCAGTGTAGGAGGTTTTCCATGGGCGGAATATTTTGGCCTGGTGGGAAGTAGCATCCTGTAATGTTGAGTGTTTTTCTAGGGTTAACTTTGATAGAGGTGTAGAGGATTTCTTCCTTACCAAACTTGGGGGGCTGATTTGGTGAGAAGTTGGATATTTGCGGTGGTCTTTGCACAGTAGTACAACACCGCCTCCTTTCCTGGATAGTCTGTCCTTGCGGAGGATGTTATAAACAGGTGGGAGTATTTCCATTCTCCAAGGTCATCACTTTAATAATGTTCAGAAAACATACCTACGTTTTGCTGTTTAAAGATGCATCTTGGAAAAGACATTTACCTACACAGATCAGCAACAAAGCTTCAGTACTGGGGAAAGTTTTACAGCTATGTAATTAAATGGTGTAGCATTAGGAAATACATAGGCTGTTGTTCAAAATCTTGATAGAGATTACAGCTTAAATGTGAACTAGAGTCAATCCTGAATGTTTAAATCATTCCCCCTCCCACGGCTGTGGATCAACTGATTGAGTATAGAAGACGATTTAACAAGTAGTACCTTCTGACTTCCCACCACTGAAAAGTGCACATATAGCATGCTTTTACTTCTCAAACTTAAAGTTAGCATTTTTTGGTCTGGATTATTCCACTCCCAGGCAGCCCCTGACCTAACACTAGCAACATTAATGAATAATTTTCTCTTTCTCTGAAAGCCTAGCTTAACATCCATAAACCAGTAATACTGGAAATGACAGTGTCCTAGATTCAGAGTATTTTATAACTCATACTATTTCCCAGAAATGCCAGTCCTTTCAGAGGTCAGTAACTCCTTTTATTTTATTTATTTATTTTCTAATACCTTGATGGGAATGTACCCCATTCCTAAGTCAAAGTGTGATTAAAGTTCATGAAATTAGTATTGTTTCAGTCATTGATGTCATTGACTCCTGCAATTCATACAGTTACATGTATCTGTAACACATCTTAGTACGATTGTAAATAATTTTTTATAAGACCCTGTTGTTCCTACTACTATTGGAATTGTCTGAGTATCTGTCTTTTACATTGCTCTCATTTCTGCCTGCAAATACTGGTATTTTATGGCTTTGTGTCTCTCTGTATGTAAGACACTGTAGTCACTGGGTGAAGCAATTTCAATGATCAATCTTACTTTTGTCTTCTTTTCATGGACTACTATATCTGGTTTTCTCACATCTGTTATTTGAACTGTTGGTAATGGGTGATCCCATGTGATATAAACTTCATCATTTTCTATGATGCTTTATGGTTGATGTTTCCAGTGTTTTTCAGCTACTTCAATATTGTAATGTTTGCACAATCCCCAGCACAACAATCTTGCCACATTATTATGCATTTCAGTGTACAGTCCTTCTGCCCAGAGTATATCACAACCAGCAACAATGTGTGCAACTGTTTCCAATTCTGTCTTACAAAACATGTATTTGTCTGTTTCTCTCACATGTTCAATGGACTTTGTAAACTAACATGTATGTAGTCCACTCTTGGGCCGCCAATAGCAACCTTTCATCTTTTGGTTTAAATTCACCTCTCCTTAGCCATTCCTATGCTTGATCCTGATAACATGAGGTTGTTCCAGATGTTTTCTATGCTTGCAGCTATATTTATGCATTTTCCACATTTCTTGCCTACTTATGTGATCTTTCACCTTATATTCTTTATTTTGTTTTTTGGCACAGTCAATTGTTGCCTAACTTTTATCTACTTCTGATTTGATTTCCATTCCCACTTGACACTGATATGCTTCTGCTAAACTTATTCTCTTCATGTTTTAAAACTTTCACTACACTTGGGTCTTGTGAGGTTAGCTGATATGTATCCAGTCCTATGATTGCAGGTCTATACATATAGTCATTTGCGAGGAGGCCCATACCTCCTTCAGAACGGGGAATATATACTCTTGGGATACACTGATTTTTTATAAGTCAGTTGATGAGCATGCAGCATCCTTCTTGTTTTCCTGTGTAACTGATCCAAAATCTTTTGGGGCCAGTTCAGTCACTCCAAAACTGTAAGTTAGGACAGGAAGAGCAAATTGGTTTATAGCTTGGATTTTTGTTTCTAGAGGTCATTGCTGTTTTCAGTAAATTTGTCTTCTAAAATGTTCCTTACTAAGTTTTATTCGCATTTGTTCATGTTTTATTGTTGATCATTCATCAATTTCCAAATATTTATACACTCCCTCTTGCTCAAGTTCCTTTATATCACATTCTTGTCCCAAACTGATGTTTTCTTGATGCTACAGTTTTCCTGCTTTAAAGGTTGCTTTTGCACATTTATCAAGACCAAATGACATTATTTCATATGAAAATGTTTTAACTACTTGCAGTTGTGCTTTCAGTTCCTCATCTGATGAACTATACAGTTTTAAATAATCTACAAAAAGAAGATGGGAAGTCTTTACAGTTTGTTGTTTTCTGGAACCCAAATTGTAGCCATGGCCTAATCTGATAAGTAGACAGCTTAATGGGTTAAGGGAAGACAAAAGAGCAGCGGTGATAAAGAGTAACACTGGAATATCCCCCTTTGAATTTTTATCCCTGGAATAATAATTTGTCCTTTATCATGACTTAACTGCAGAGTGGTTTACCACTGTTTCATGGTTCTTCTTCTTTTGGCTGCTCCCGTTAGGGGTTGCCACAGCGGATCATCTGTTTCCATTTCTTCCTGTCATCTGCATTTTGCTCTGTCACACCAACCACCTGCATGTCCTCTCTCACCACATCCATAAACCTTATCTTAGGCCTCCCTCTTTTCCTGTTACCTGGCAGCTTCATCCTTAGCATCTTTTTCCCAATATACTCTGCATCCCTCCTCAGCACATGTCAAAGCCAACGTAATCTTGTCTCTCTGGCTTTGTCTCCAAACCTTCCAACCTGGGCTGACCCTCTAATATACTTATTCCTAATCCTGTCCATCCTCGTCACACCCAGTGCAAATCTTAACATCTTCACCTCTGCCACGTCAAGCTCTGACTCCTGCCTTTTTGTCAATGCCACTGTCTCCAACCCATATAACATAGCTGGTCTCACTACCCTCTTGTAGACCTTTCCTTTCATTCTTACTGGTACTCGTCTGTCACAAATCACTCCTGACACTCTTCTCCACCCACTCCATCCTGCCTGTACTCTCTTCTTCACCTCTCTTCCACACTCACCATTACTCTGAACTGTTGATCCCAAGTACTTAAACTCATCCACCTTCCCCACCTCTACTCCCTGCATCGTCACCATTCCTCTATCCTCCCTCTCATTCACACACATATATTCTGTCTTAGCCCTGCTGACCTTCCCACTTAACCCTCCCCATTTATCCAGGCTTGGGACCGGCACAAAGAAATGCTTGTGCATCCCCAGTGGCTGGGTTACCACTGTTTCATGGTTGCTGTAACATAATCAATCAGTATAGGATGCATCTTATACATTTTAACCATTCTTTTATCTTTTATCCATGAATGTGGGATACTGTGAAATGCTTTTTTGTAATCTATCCATGTCATACTTAGATTCTTCCCCCTTTTACAGTAACAGAGTGAATAGAGGGGTGATATTGCAGATTTTAGAAATCTGTTCACACAGGTCTTATTGTTTGGTTTCAAAACTTAAATGGCCATGATCCCTAAGAGGTTTGTGATTACCTGATAGACAACAATTTGAGACATAAGATTGCCCCCTTGTACCATCTGCTTTTAGCGGGTCTATATCAGAAGAACAAAATGTCAAAATCGCGAACACTGTAAAGAGCGAAAATGCTGGACCTCTAACTCCTTATTGTAGGGCTCGCCTCCACCCCACCCGCTAAATATATATTCCAACTCCGAGATCGCACTACAGTGAAGAAAAGGGCAAATATTCTGATGTTCAGTGTACTGCGATATCACAAAAAGCACTTCGAGGTCTGCCATTTTCGCTCTTTGTAGCATTTACGATTTTGATCTTTCGTTCTTCTAATGTAGACCCACTTTTAGCTCATCTTAAATCATCTAATGATTATTTACATCCACGGCATTCTTGAGAGCCAGTAGCAGCTTTCTTACGGGATATCTTAGTTATAACTGACGTGCTACATAATTCCTTAGACTTTCTTGATGGTGATTTAGTCCTTAACCTGGTCATCCACACTCTTTCTGAACATCATACTGGATTGTGTCCATCACAATGAACCAGCAATGCATCATTCACTAAGGTATATGATCCAGTTTTTCATGTCACTTGTATTATGGCTACTCTGTCTTCTCAGTCGGGCCACATAAATGTAAGTTTAAAGTGATAGCAATATGTTTGCTTGCATTAACTGTAATTTTTTTTTGGTTGAAAGTGGCATTTTTTTTCTTTAAGAAAGGTGCTATTTGTTTAAATAGTGGTAGTTTCCCGACAGAAGCCACATTACTAGTTTTAGACACTTATTTCTATTCTTGGGGCATTTTTATGTTAAGAGCATACTGCACATTGTTTGTAGTGCTTGTGTACTTTGTGACAGCGTACCCAAGCTTTTGTTCTCCGTCATGAAGGTGCAGGGAAAGGAACTACTCTTCAGGCAGGCATTGTATGTACTGCTTGTGCGTCGACTTTGGTTGTGGGACTGTCTGGGGACGTGTGCGTGTATGTGTGCCACTTGTGATCACCGTGACAAAACTGTTTACTGGCCATTAGGCATCTTCCTTCGTCACTGCATGGATACTTACTCCAGTCCTGCTGGTTCTTTCCCCACTGTAGTTATAAAGAAAAAACTTTCTAAAAGCGAGTCCTTGCAGTCACTGTAGGCTAAGTCAGTGCATCAGGTGCAGGTAGGGGATCTTGTAGTGGCCGTTTGTTAATCATCAGTTCCTCCGCTGCTCTCTCAGAGTACCCCTGTTATTAGTACTTCTGTCATTATGAACCAGGGGTCAGACATGTCTTACACTTTTTTTTTTTTAATTTCTCCAAGTCTGTTGGGTTTCTAATACCATGTCAGGAATAGACCCCATTCCTAAGTCAAAAGTATAATTAAAGTTCATGAAATTAGTATTGTTTTAAGCTCTGATGTTAGCCAGAAGTGTTCTTCGCAGCGTCAGCAATGTGTCCAGTAATGACTCCTGCAATTCGTATGGAGTTACATGTATCAGTATCATATGCAAATACGACTGTAGATTCTTTTTTTATAAGACCTGTTGCTCCTTCTACTACTGGAACTGTTTGGGATCTTTCTTCCACATTGCTCTTGTTTCTGCCTGCAATCCTGATATTTTATAACTTTGTGTCTCTCTGTACGCAAGACACTGTAATCACTGGGTGTAGCGATTTCAATGATCAATGCTACTTTTGTCGTCTTTTCATGGACCAGTAAATCTGGTTTTCTCGCATCTATCTTTTGAACTGTCAGTAATGGGTGATACCGTATGATATAGACTTCATCATTTCCTATTATGCTTTGTGGCTCATGTTTCCAGCGGTTTTCAGCTACTTCAGTATTATAATGTTTGCACAATCTCCAGTGCAACAGTCTTGCCACTTTATTATGTCTTTCAGTATATGGTCCTTCTGCCATTAGTATGTCATAACCAGCAACAAGGTTGTTTCCAATTCTGTTTTACAAAACCTACATTTATCTGTTTCTCCCACGTGTTCAATGGACTTTGTAAACTAATGTATACATAGTTCACTATCTTGGGCCGCCAATATTAACCTTTCGTCTTTTGGTTTGAATTCACCTCTCCTTAATCCTTCCTGCATTCAGTCCTGATCAACATGAGGTTGTTCCAGGAGTTGTCTATACTTGCAACTATATTTATGTATTTTCCACATTTCTTGCCCTCTCATCTGATCATTCACCTTATATTCTATCTTTGTTTTTTGGCACATTCAGTTGCTGCCTCGTTTTTATCTACTTCTGGTTTGATTTCCACTCCCACTTGATGCCAATGTGCTTCTTCTAGACTAAGCAGGGAAGTCATTTTGGACTTGTTTTCCTCATGTTTCAAAGCTTTCACTACATTTGGGTCTTGTGAGGTCATCAGGTATGTATTTAGTCTATACATGTAATCAATTTCAAGGAGGGCCATACCTTCATCGGAACTGGGAATATATCATCTTGTATGCACTGATTTTTTATAAATTATTTTATGAGCATGAAGCAAACTGTCCAACACCTTTTGGGGGCCAATCGGTCACTCCAAAACTGTAAGTTAGGACAGGAAGAGCGAATTGGTTTATAGCTTGGACTTTGTTCCTAGATGCCAGTGCTGATGTCCTTCAAGGATGCATCTGCAGTCCTAACATATGGGTTGTCCTGCCTCAGGCAGCCCTTCGGTCGGCCGGATTCCAAAGTCTGGGTCTGGCCTCGGCTGATGTCGCACTTCACCTGACGTCACAGCTGCTGGGGTATAAAGGCATCAGCCGACGCCATTTTCCTCAGTCTTTCTTGCCGCGTGGTGCCTGAAGCAGAAGCTGTTCGCAAGTGCCGGTCGGTCAGATCCAGAGATTTCTACTACCGAAGACTTCTAAAAAGCTAAGTACCCCATTGGGGACTCTTTCTTGCCTCAGCCGATGTCGAAAAAAAGTAAATAATTGTTGCTTGTGGGAAACAAATACCTCATAAGGATTACTCTTACTGCCTTCCTTGCTTAGGCCCAGACCAGCGTATCAGCTTGTCTATCACTGAACCTTCAACCCACGGACACTTAGACGCCGGTCGAGTTTGCAGGGAGTTTTTAGTCCCGCTTTGCTTACAAAATGCCGTCGAGAATCCGACTGACTACACAACAAAAAAAGCGAAGAGGGGAAGGACTGACACTTCTTGCCTGCGTTTCGCTGAAACCACGGTTAGCCAATCATGGTGTCTCTCATTCAAGCGAACCCGAGTCCCTAATTTCTTCCTCTCGGCCGAAAAGCATGCCTCCGAATAGCCTCACTATGGCTGAATTCATACTGAATTTACTGCTACAGAAGCAGGCACCCAGGACTTTATGAGTCAGACACTATTCCTTTGAACATAGGAGGTCTACCCTGCTGCGTGGGGCTGCTAGACCCCTGCTTCTATGTCTATCAAGGCTTTGCCAGCTAAAAGCAGCCAAATCTTCTAAGGACTTACCTGCTAAATCTCCCTCACATAGGCCTACCTCTAGTTCCCAAATACTCAGCCTGGCTGAGGAGTCTTTCTTGATCAGGATCCCAACCACCCAGACAGGGCCTCTCAGCCCCCTCCAAGAGGCCTAGGACTGAACCCCCGGAACCTGTCTCTACAGACTATTCCTCGGATGACTCAGACATTTCAGACCCTCAGGAAGGCCCATATTCTCCTTATGAGGATTCTGATGCAGAAGACTCCATTCCTTCTGCTTCCCCTCCTGAAGAATTTTCTTTTGGGGAAACCTACATGCTATGAGGGCACTCCAATGGCAGGGCCAGGATTTTCAGATTCAAGGAAAAGGCTAAGGACTTTTTTACACTTACCACAGCATAGGCCTTTAGCCATTCCTCCAGTACTAACAGTCGTTGATGATGCATATAATGATGCCTGTACTGCCCCTGATTCTCTTCCTCCGGCCCCTGTAAACCTGACAGGTATTATAGGGTCCCGGACACACACTACCATTTGTATAAGGCTCCTGTTGCAGACCCTGAAACCATTTCACAGGGCCCTAAAGGTGTGGCAGCTGCTTCTGCCAAAAATCCTCTTCCCTCTGAAAGGGAATCCAGAGCATTAGAGAGATGGGGTAAAAAGGTTTATACTTCTGCTACTCTTTCAGCTAGGGCCTTAAACTTTCAATTTCACATGATTCAGTATCAGGAATTTTTGTTGCACCAGCTAAATAAAAAACTGTCCTCTCCTGAACCTATAGACCGCAAGTCCCTTCAGGATTTGGTACATAACTCTCAGCAGGTCAGTAACCATTTCTTAAAATGTGGCTATGATGCACTGGGCTCCTTTAGATCAGCTATGACTGGAACAGTGATTCGAAGGCATGCCTGGTTAAAAGAACAATCCTTACCAGACCATGTTAAGTCAAAACTCCTAGATGCTCCCATGGAGAAACAAAGTTTGTTTGGCTCCCCTGCACAGGAGGTTCTAAAGAAGGTGGAAGAAAAAGCAAAATCTGTCCAAACAGTCAAGGATTTCTTACAGGTCCAACCTCCGAGGTTTAGCAGAAATTGGCCTTTGAAGAATTGGTCCTTTCCAGACAGCTCCAGAGCACAGAGAGGCAGAAATAGACAAGAGGCAGAGGTCAATCTAGGGGTGCCTACAGGGGCGCTAGCAAACTCATCAATTGAGAGAAGTGGCAACCTACCAACCAGAGAAGTACTGCCACAGATTCAACTACAACCACTTCCACAGGGCAGACACAATGACTCAGGGCAGACACAATGACTTGGCTCTGGTTCCGCCTACCAGGGAACAACTGGAAGCTCCCTTGGGCGGAAAGCTAGCCTTATTTTCCAACAACTGGCATTACATTACAGGAGACAAATGGACTTTACAAACAATAGACAAGGGCTACAGGTTTCACTTCCACACTCTACCAAAAAAGAGAGGAATGCCAAACCTACCACCAAGCCAAAAAACAGACGCTCTAAGACAAATCAACAACTTTACTAAGGATGAGAGCTATAGAAAGGTGCCACCTATGGAACAAGGCCAAGGATTTTACTCCAGGCTTTTCCTTGTACCAAGAAAAGAAAATCAATGGAGACCTATTCTCGACTTGTCCGCACTGAACACATACCTCATTGTTCCAAAATTCAAAATGCTGACCCTCCAGCAGCTTCTTCCCATGCTGGGCAAGGAGTCTTGGCTGGTGACTCTAGATCTCAAGGAGGCATACCTGTACGTCCCTATATGACCAGATTGCAGAAGACACCTCAGATTTCTTGCAGGGTCAGAGCATTATCAATTCTCAGCATTGCCTGGCTTATCTACTGCGCCCAGAGTATTCACGAAATGCCTGGCATCAGTAATTGCTCATTACGAGCTTCAGGAATTCAAATTTACCCATACCTGGGCGATTCATTTCTGCCTAATACAAGCGGACAACAAGGCAAAATTAACAAGATTTGGAAAATGTCATACAACTGTTGCAAGCCTTGGGATACACAGTCAACATGCAAAAGTCAAGACTAGTACCATCCCAAAGGATAACATTCTTGGGTGCAAAACTGGACACATCAACTCAGATGGCTTTTCTCACAGAAGAAAAACAAAAGCAACTACCAGTCTACTTCATGTGACATTAACAACAAACTCAGCTTACCAAGGAAAGTGCTGCAAGCCCTGGGTTACATGGCATCCTGCATAATATTGATTCCATGCCAGGCTGCATGAGAAAGTTACAGTGGTACTAAGGAATGTATGGTCTCAACACAAGCACAGTCTAGAAGCCCAGATTCCAATAATTCCATGCCTGAAGCAAGAATTCCTGTGGTGGGCTCAGGCCTGTCAGTTGAACAGAGGATTGCCTTTCCACAAACCTCAACCAAGCCAGACCATCACCACGGACGCCTCAGACCTAGGCTGGGGGGCACACATGGTGGACAAATGTATACAAGGCCTGTGGACCCAAGACCAGCTGAATCTACACATAAATCTAAAGGAGATGCTGGCAGTGAAACATGCGATCCAGGCATTCAGACCACTCCTTCAACAGGGTCATCTACTGATAAGGACGGACAGTACCACAGTCATGTGCTACATCAACAAACAGGGAGGTACACACTCATATCCTCTATGCCGGATGGCAATGGACCTGTGGAATGTGGCCTGAATCTCTCAACATTCAACTTCAGGCCAGATTTGTACCAGGAAAAGAAAATTCTCTAGCAGACACCTTAAGCAGAACTACCACGGATGCTCACGAATGGATGCTGCATCCAGATATATTCAAAGCCATAACAAAGAAATGGGGACTACCAGAAATAGACCTGTTCGCCTCCCCACACAACCACCAATTGAAGAAATTCTGCACAAGAGCATACCACCCACTTGCTTGGAGGGTGGACTCCCTTTCCTTCAGCTGGAAAAACCTGACAGCATATGCATTCCTCTATCCTCCCTCTCATTCACACACATATATTCTGTCTTAGCCCTGCTGACCTTCCCACTTAACCCTCCCCATTTATCCAGGCTTGGGACCGGCACAAAGAAATGCTTGTGCATCCCCAGTGGCTGGGTTACCACTGTTTCATGGTTGCTGTAACATAATCAATCAGTATAGGATGCATCTTATACATTTTAACCATTCTTTTATCTTTTATCCATGAATGTGGGATACTGTGAAATGCTTTTTTGTAATCTATCCATGTCATACTTAGATTCTTCCCCCTTTTACAGTAACAGAGTGAATAGAGGGGTGGTATTGCAGATTTTAGAAATCTGTTCACACAGGTCTCATTGTTTGGTTTCAAAACTTAAATGGCCATGATCCCTAAGAGGTTTGTGATTACCTGATAGACAACAATTTGAGACATAAGATTGCCCCCTTGTACCATCTGCTTTTAGCGGGTCTATATCAGAAGAACAAAATGTCAAAATCGCGAACACTGTAAAGAGCGAAAATGCTGGACCTCTAACTCCTTATTGTGGGGGGCTGCGCCCTCCACCCCACCCGCTAAATATATATTCCAACTCCGAGATCGCACTACAGTGAAGAAAAGGGCAAATATTCTGATGTTCAGTGTACTGCGATATCACAAAAAGCACTTCGAGGTCTGCCATTTTCGCTCTTTATAGCATTTGCGATTTTGATCTTTCGTTCTTCTAATGTAGACCCACTTTTAGCTCATCTTAAATCATCTAATGATTATTTACATCCATGGCATTCTTGAGAGCCAGTAGCAGCTTTCTTACGAGATATCTTAGTTATAACTGACGTGCTGCATAATTCCTTAGACTTCCTTGATGGTGATACATTCCTTAACCTGGTCATCCACACCGGTGTTTGCTGAACATCATACTGGATTGTGTCCATCACAATGAACCAGCAATGCATCATTCACTAAGGTATATGATCCAGTTTTTCATGTCACTTGTATTATGGCTACTCTGTCTTCTCAGTCGGGCCACATAAATGTAAGGTTAAAGTGATAGCAATATGTTTGCTTGCATTAACTGTAATTTTTTTTTTTTGGTTGGAAGTGGCATTTTTTTTCTTTAAAAAAGGTGCTATTTGTTTAAATAGTGGTAGTTTCCCGACAGAAACCACATTACTAGTTTTAGACACTTATTTCTATTCTTGGGGCATTTTTATGGTAAGAGCATACTGCACATTGTTTTGTAGTGCGTGTGTACTTTGTGACAGCGTACCCAAGCTTTTGATCTCAGTCATGAAGGTGCAGGGAAAGGAACTACTCTTCAGGCAGGCATTGTATGCACTGCTTGTGCATCGACTTTGGTTGTGGGACTATCTGGGGACGTGTACGTGCATGTGTGCCACTTGTGATCACTGTGACAAAACTGTTTACTGACCATTAGGCATCTTCCTTCGTCACTGCATGGATACTTACTCCAGTCCTGCTGGTTCTTTCCCCACTGTAGTTAAAAAGAAAAAACTTTCTAAAAGCGAGTCCTTGCAGTCACTGTAGGCCAAGTCAGTGCATCAGGTGCAGGTAGGGGATCTTGTAGTGGCCATTTGTTAATCATCAGTTCCTCCGCTGGTCTCTCAGAGTACCCGTTATTAGTACTTCTGTCATTATGAACCAGGGGTCAGACATGTCTTACACTTTTTTTTTTTAAATTTCTCCAAGTCTGTTGGGTTTCTAATACCATGTCAGGAATAGACCCCATTCCCAAGTCAAAAGTATAATTAAAGTTCATGAAATTAGTATTGTTTTAAGCTCTGATGTTAGCCAGAAGTGTTCTTCGCAGCGTCAGCAATGTGTCCAGTAATGACTCCTGCAATTCGTATGGAGTTACATGTATCTGTATCATATGCAAATGCGACTGTAGATTCTTTTTTTATAAGACCTGTTGCTCCTTCTACTACTGGAACTGTTTGGGATCTTTCTTCCACATTGCTCTTGTTTCTGCCTGCAATCCTGATATTTTATAACTTTGTGTCTCTCTCTACGCAAGACACTGTAATCACTGGGTGTAGCGATTTCAATGATCAGTGCTACTTTTGTCGTCTTTTCATGGACCAGTAAATCTGGTTTTCTCGCATCTATCTTTTGAACTGTCGGTAATGGGTGATACCGTATGATATAGACTTCATCATTTCTTATTATGCTTTGTGGCTCATGTTTCCAGCGGTTTTCAGCTACTTCAATATTATAATGTTTGCACAATCTCCAGTGCAACAGTCTTGCCACTTTATTATGTCTTTCAGTATATGGTCCTTCTGCCATTAGTATGTCATAACCAGCAACAAGGTTGTTTCCAATTCTGTTTTACAAAACCTACATTTATCTGTTTCTCCCACGTGTTCAATGGACTTTGTAAACTAATGTGTACATAGTTCACTATCTTGGGCCGCCAATATTAACCTTTCGTCTTTTGGTTTGAATTCACCTCTCCTTAATCCTTCCTGCATTCAGTCCTGATCAACATGAGGTTGTTCCAGGAGTTGTCTATACTTGCAACTATATTTATGTATTTTCCACATTTCTTGCCCTCTCATCTGATCATTCACCTTATATTCTATCTTTGTTTTTTGGCACATTCAGTTGCTGCCTCGTTTTTATCTACTTCTGGTTTGATTTCCATTCCCACTTGATGCCAATATGCTTCTGCTAGACTAAGCAGGGAAGTCATTTTGGACTTGTTTTCCTCATGTTTCAAAGCTTTCACTACATTTGGGTCTTGTGAGGTCATCAGGTATGTATTCAGTCTATACATGTAATCAATTTCGAGGAGGGCCATACCTTCATCGGAACTGGGAATATATCATCTTGTATGCACTGATTTTTTATAAATTATTTTATGAGCATGAAGCAAACTGTCCAACACCTTTTGGGGGCCAATCGGTCACTCCAAAACTGTAAGTTAGGACAGGAAGAGCGAATTGGTTTATAGCTTGGACTTTGTTCCTAGATGCCAGTGCTGTTTTTACTATTAATTTAAGCCTTCTAAAATATTCCTTACTGTGTTTTATTTCAATTTGTTCATGTTTTATTGCTGATCCTTTATCAATTCTGAAATATTTATGTACTCCTTCTTACTCAAGTTGTTTTATATCACATTCCTGTCCCAGCCTGATGTTTTCTTGGTGCTGCAGCTTTCCTGCTTTAAAGGTTGCTTTTGCACATTTATCAAGACCAAATGACATTCTTATATCATCTGAAAAAGTTTTGACCACTTGTTGTGGCTACAGTTCCTCATTCGATGAACTATACAGTTTTAAATAATCTACAAAGACAAGATGTGAAGTCTTTACAATCTGTTGTTTTCTGGGAGCTAAATTATAGCCATGACCTAATCTGTTAAGTAGACAGCTTAATGGGGTAACAGTAAGACAAAAGAGCAGCATTGACAGAGAGTCACCCTGGAATATCCCTCTTTGAATTTTTATCCCTGGAATAATATAGCTGATACTGAAGTGACCCCCCCCCAAGGGTACAACATACTTAGAAATAAATGTTTGCACAAAAAAGGTGGTGTCATTGCACTAATCTACCGTGACTCTATAACTGTTACACAATTTTCCAAATCTGTTCCAACCTTCGGTAATGTAGAACTATTACCACCAACACTCCATATCAATAAAAGAAAACAAATTTATATTGTAGCACTATACATTCTCCTAGGTCAAAATAAACCCATTTTAGAAAATTTTTCTCTCCTGGGCAACCCAGAATATCTCAAACTAAACCATTATTTTGGGTGATACTAACAAAAACTGCAACCTTTCATCTCTAACTACACCTCTAATAGTATAAACCTGTATAGGTTTACCCAACTCATCACAAATCCCACACATATAGTAAATAAACAAAAGTGAATCCACCCTTGATTGGATTCTTGTCTCTCAGCCCCATAAATACACTCGCACAGGAACCCTCCCAAGCATCTCTAGTGACCATGTACCATACAAACAGCAAAAGCCCATCACTACAAAACTTCTAGAAATCTTACCCATTTTAGTCAAAAGGTATTTATAGACATTTTAAAGGCCGAGAACTGGTACCCAACTAAAATACTTCCGTTAGATGAAGCAGTAGAGTATTTCAATAATGTCTTTCTTAATACTTTCAACAGTGTCGCCCCTTTGCGAACAAAATGAATTAAGCATATCCATGCCCCTTGGCTTACAAAAAATACTAAACAGGCTCTCATTGCTAAGGGCAGAGCATGGAATGAATGTCGTAAAAACAAAGTGAAATAAAATACAAACAACTCCGTAACACTGCTAAAAAGCTGGTCATTACCAACAACTAGTTCTCCACTCAACTAGACTCCCAAAACAACAATCCGCAAAAGGTCTGGAAATCTATTACCTCACTCCTTAACCCAGGAAACCAGCAAAATCCTACACCATCCCCTGATAAAGACCCACTAGAAATTGCCCAGGCCTTTAACACCCACTTCATTGAAACCATTCAAAAATTTGTCAACGACTTCTCTGTTCAAACAAACTCTGCATCAAATAAATCAGATAGCAACACAAATCCCCCCTCTTCTAAGTGAAACACAAGACCCCTCCCCCTTTAAATGACACCTCAGGTAGCAGCTCACTCACTCACTTGTACTTTTACTATACAACCTGTACCCACCTCTCTAGTGCATAAACTGTTAACTAAACTAAAGCCATGCTCCTCCTATGCCAACAGACTTCCAGCAAAATACTTAAAAATTTATTCAGATGCTATAGCATAGCCTGTTAGCATTCTCAATAATCAATCCATCTTTGAATCATACATTCCACAACTTTGGAAAAAATCCATTATAATCAATGCTAGTGATCTATCTAATCACCAGCCCATCTCTATACTCTGTCCTCTATCTAAAATCCTAGAAAAGTGCATATGCACTCAACTGTTAGAATATCTCATCAACAATAACTTACTTGCCCCCACTCAACATGGCTTCCGCCCTGCACACAGCACTACCACTGTCTTACTTTTGTTTACCAACACTGTTAACAAAGCCTTAGATGCTGGTCTAATAACTTCTGTTATCTTATTGGATCTGTCCAAGGCTTTCGATACAGTTTCACACCCTAAACTACTACAACTGCAGTCCTTAAATTGCTCCTCCCATTCACTAGTTTAGTTCTCCAGCTATCTTTCTGACAGGAAGCAATCTGTCAAATGGCAGAACAAGCAATCCAAATATCTCCTAAACAAAACAGGAGTTCCCTTTGGGTCCATTCTTGGGCCACTGTTATTTAACATTTTCATCAGTAACCTCCTCAAAGCTTCCTCTCTTAGTACTCAAATCCAGTACGCAGACGATTCTGCGATAATCTCCTCTACCAACAACCTGACAGACATTCAATATCTAACATAAAAAGCCTTCACTTCGATTGAATCCTGGCTAAATAATGCCCAACTTCTACATAACCCAAAAAAATCTAAACTCCTAATATTTTCATCCAAACCCTTAAATCAAGACTTCACAATCATCTCACATCATTGGCTCTGCTTGACAGAGGCTAAGTTAATTAATCAATGGGTCGGCGAAAGCCGACACACTCTGGCTAGGCTTATAAATGCCCTCGGGCAGATAGCCTAGCATCTACCTATGAACAAAATAATACCGAAATAGAACAAGTAAAATCATCAAAACTTCTGGGCGTCACAATTGATGACAAACTCTCCTTCGATAATCACTTTCATGATGTAATTAAGAAAAAACATTTCAAACTTGGTAAACTATACAGGCATAAATATTTTATGAACACACCCACCAAGTTAAAATTGGCCAACTCTCTTCTCCTCCCCACCCTTCTTTATGGTAGCCCTATTTTTACCAACATACATATAACTCTTAAAAATAAATTACAGTCCTGCTACTATGAAATAGCAAAATTTGCCTGCAACATGCCAAATCCAACCGATCATTATCTTGCCTTAAAAATTTTAAACTGGGTCAATTTCTCCCACCATCTACAATACACCCAACTAACACTTGCCCACAAACTACTATATAACCCCAACTTTTGCCCCTGTCTTCAGACCATTCTACATATATACACCCCTGCACGTAATCTTACTTCCTCAAGCAAACACCTCCTAAGCATATCCAAGCCCAGCAAACGCACTGGACAAAGCCTGTATTCCTTCCTCATCGCCAAAGCTTGGAATTCACTACACTCTTTCATTACTCATATAGACTCCTTAAAAGCATTCAAAACTGCACTAAAATCCTATTACAAGAACATGTTGGATTATTGAGGTAACAACTCGCCTAAGCCTCCTTAGATAGGTTGCTGTCTGTCACTAGTCTCCATCAAATAATGTCCTTTAACTTGTACACCTTTGTTTGTGGTCCCTAAATTTTTCTTTTACTATACCTCTAGAGCCTGTTATGACTCTACTCTGCTCTTGCAGCAGCTTTGTGGACCAAAAAAAAAGAGAGAGATGTGAATGTTGTTTATACATGCCTATACAAAACTGCTTATGGTTTCCTTGTAACTACCTTAAATTTCTCTAAATACTTGTTGATATGTATTATGTTTACTTGAGTAGGTAACTGTTGACTGATGTAAAATTGTAACTGCAAGTGATGTTCCTTATACTGTGTATATAACTGCTCATATGATATGATGTTTTGTAACCTTTCTTGGAGCTTTTCTCCCTGGGCCTCCTCTGAAAATGGGTTTCTGACCCAGTAGACATCCCCGGTTACCAAATGTCGGTAAATAAATAAATACTTTGTCCTTTATCATGAGTTAACTGCAAAGTGCAAAGCATTGTTTTTTTCTGTTAGCCAGGCTGGTGTCTGTTCGGAATGCGCATATAAACAGTTCTTACTCTTGGCTAAATCTTCATGCAAAGATGTTAATACTTTTAGCCAGAAGTTATGTATGTATCTGGGCCTGGGATTATCCAGTTAGAGGCTTTTGTTAACTTTCTTTCAATATCTCTGGCTGTTACTTCATCCCACTTCATATCCTGTACATTTGAACTTGTTATTCTTTCTTTTACTTCTTCTATCCATTTAGCATCTTGGTTATGTTTCACAGGATCTTCATAAATATTTCTCCAGAATGTGTCTATTTTTTTCTTTTTTGCTGGTCTTTCAATTCCTTTTACCTTGTTTCCCAATTCTCTGTCAGTCTTTTTTGGCTCATCAGTAAATTGCTTATTTTGTACTTTTCCTTTATATTTATCTGTGCATCTTCTAAGTTTTTCTGCTTGTGCCGATGCTTTTAGTTTATTATTTGCAACAGTGCATGATAAATCCTGATCCTTTATAATACTGTGCATTGCTTTTATCACATCTGTCTTGTGAGTATTTTTGTTGATCAGTCCCCTCTTCTGTAGTCTTCTAACAATGACACTTCTTTTGTTAATTGCTTTATAATTTTCTCTATTCGATACTTCCATGATGGTATTTGATTTCTCCCCTTCACTACCCTGTGTTTTTGTGGTAGGACTTCATCTGTTATTAATTTGGCTGCACAATAATGTGTACTATTTACTTCTGTTATATCATTTGACTCTTTATGGATAGTCCTAATTACTGTGTTCATTTGTTTGATCAAACTTCTAACATTTTGGGTTTTATTGACTTTCTGTAGTCTGTTTCTTTCATTGATCTTAATATGTGTATTCTTCTCTATTAAATCAAGCAACTCTTCATAGGTTCATAGGTTCATACTAGGCTATCTGCCCTAGGGCATTTATAAGCCTAGCCAGAATGTGTTTGGCTTTCGCCACCCATTTTAAATTTATTTTGCTATGCCCTTTTTCGAGGTTAGTATACTGTGCCTCTGTCTAACAGTGACACAGAAGTGATACCCGGGGTAAACCTACGATCTCCCATCCACTCATCAAGATTCCTCTTCAAGAGAGTCAATGAGGGACTCTGCCTAACCTGGACTGGGATTTTATTCCAGAGTGAAGGGAGCCTCTGGGTTATGAATCTGTCCCTCCAGCATGTCCTATTTATTTCAGTGCTGAGGTTCAAGTCTCTCGAGTGGGTAGCTCGATGGGATTTGGATTTTCTGAGGTGCAGCATGTCCATTAATTCGGGTTGGACATGGCTTTATACGTCAGGCACAGATCGCCTCTGAACAGGCGGTATGCCACTGAGTAGAGCTGGAGTTTCTTTAACCGGGCAGCATATGGCATCTGTTTGAGCCCTTTGATCCTCTTGGTGAGGTACTTTTGGGGTCTTTCCAGTTGCTGCAGGTGTCTGGCAAGGTACATCCCAAAAGGGGCATTGTACTCAATTATGGGCCTGATGAGGGATGAGTAAAGAGGCACGATGACCTCCCCTGATCTAGATGTGAATCCCTTCATGATTAGGTGGGCTATATAAAATGTTTTTCTTACCACTTTGGCCACGTGGTTGTCAAATGAGAGATTGCTATCAACTTGGGTCCCCAGGTCACTAATTACTTCTTCTGTACTTAATGGATTACCACCTATGTGGTAATTTGTGGGCACTTTGTTTTTGCCAAAGGGGATGACTATACACTTTTTGGCATTTAGCTTGAGGCCATGGCTCTGGCACCAGTTGTCTGTTTCTGTGAGGCCCTTTTGGAGGATGCTTGTGTCGGCTGGAGAGTCGATTATGGCGCCCAGTTTGCAGTCATCTGCGAACTTGGTCAGCCACAGTCCTTCCATGTTGGCCTGTACCTCCGAGAAATATATACCGAACAAGAGAGGTCCCAGGACTGAACCTTGTGGGACACCACTTGTAACTGGTTTGGAGTCTGACATGGCTCCAGCAATTCTAACCATGTGGGTTCTGTCCTTGAGCCAGTTTGCAATCCATCTAGTGACATAGGGGTTTATATTTAAGCTGGTGAGCTTATCTATAATGCCCGAGTGGGGTATTGTATCGAAGGCTTTGCGAGGTCCAGGTAGGCTGTGTGGACCACCTTCCCTCGTCAATGGCCTTGGTGACTGTTTCAAAGAAATCAACCAGGTTTAAGAGGCAGGATCTGCCCTTAACAAAGCCGAACTGGGTAGGATCCAGTGTCTGTAGGTCCCCAATATCTTTATTTATGAGGTCCGTGGTGATCCTTTCCATAGCTTTGCAGACCAAGCTAGTCAGGCTTATGGGGCGATAGTTTCCAGGATCCGTTGAGGCACCACCTTTATGGAGAGGGACCACTGTTGCTGTACGCCACTCTTTGGGCACATATCCTGTAGTAAGGCTGAGATTGAACAGTAGTTTTATGTTTGGGTTTAGCTCTTCTTGGAGTTCATGTAGGACACAGCCTGGGACACCGTCTGGTCCCATTGATGCTGTGTTTTTGCTTTGGAGAGGGCGGCTCTTACCTGAGCATCTGAGATGTCAGGGGGGCAGCACTCTGCTGGATAGATATTTGCCCTTTTGGTGGGGGGGGGTTTGCACTGAACCTGTCAGCTAGGATGTTGGCAATGTCTGTGGGTTCAGTGTATTTTTTGTCATTTTGGACTAATTCTGTGCATATCTGGGAATTCCCACCCAGGTTCCTAACATAACTAAAGAAAGCCTTGTGATTATCCTTAGTGTCCTGTGCAATTTTTCTCTCGAAGCTGGCCTTAGACAATTTTATGAGTGCCCGTAGTTTTTTGTTAACACTGATCAGTGATGCCTTCCCTTTTTGGGATTTTGCTCTATCATTTAGTAGCTTCCTCCTTCTGTTGTATAGTTTGTTTATGGCTGGGGTCCACCAGACAGGGCGTCTGCCTTTGGAGGATTGGGTCTTGGTTTTATTTGGGATCACATGATCCATGCATTCCTGAAGGTGTTCATAGAATGCGTTTATAAAGGATTCTGCGGTCTGGGGCGTATTTTCCACAGGCCCGGGGGCTTTGAAGGATTCCACCTCGGTTTTGAGGAGTGTGAAATTTGCTTTAGAGAAGTTTTTCACTGTGGTTTTCTGGGCAGGGGGTGGGGTCGGGATGTAAATATCCAGTGAGATTAGTTTATGGTCTGATCTTACCAGTGAGGGATACACTTCTGGTCTGGAGCATAGAGTCCCCATTTTGGTGATGATCAGGTCCAGTATGTTTTCCCATCTTGTCGGAGTGGTAATAAGTTGTTCCATAGCATTTGAGTTTATAAATTCTAGGAACCTTTGGGCTAAGGTGTTGGAGCTAGAGTAATGCTCCCAGTCTATGTTTGGGTAGTTGAAGTCACCCAATATAATGGTGTTTGGAGAGACCTTCATATTTTCCAGTGTTCTCAGAAAGGCCGAGTGGGGTTCGTGGGTTTGGGAGGATGGTCTGTAGCAGGCTATAAACTGGAAGGCAGTTTTACCCACTGTTAGTTGCACATGGATAGTCTCTGATGCTTCGTGCTTTGCCACCAACCTGGAGGTGTGGGTATCTTTGATGAATATCAATACTTCTCCTCCTTTTGTGGATCGGTCCAAGTTTTGGGGCCGAAAAGCATGGTATGAGGTATAACCTGGTAGTGCTGGGGTGCTCTTGGGAGCCCTGAACCAGGTTTCTGTTACTGCACAGATATCGATGTTCTCCATGCTAAGGAGAGTTTCGAGTGTGTGCATCTTGAGGTTTAGACTTCTGGCGTTGAGTAGCATTACTCTTAGTTTGTTATCCCTTGTGATACCTATGGAGGTGGGTTTGTCTTTTGAGCCTTGCCTAAAAAAGGCACTATGGGGGTAGCAAGAGCCTTTGCCAATATCCGAAAGCCCAGGGGTGATAGGTGCAAGCCGTCCCTAGAGAAGCATCGTGGCTTGTCGAGCATATCATCCCAAGCTGACAGGCATTGGATCCCCTTTGTATGACACCAGTACTTAAGCCAATTGTTGAAATTGATCATCTTGTCTTCATATTGTGGCATCATTCTTGGTGAGGGTAAGATGCTACTCAAGGTCAGGGTCATACCGGCCTGGGCTACATGCTCAGAGAGCTCCTTTATGTCTCTTTTCATGTAGTCCAGGGAGGTACGTCTCAGGTCATTCACACCAGCATGGACAATGACTGAGTCATATTTGTACTTGCCTTGGAGTGACCTGAGTGCTTGTGTTATGTGGCGGATCCTAGCGCCCGACAGGCTGCTCACCGTGACCCTCTCCTTGTTCAGCCTGGTGAGCGGGACGTCAGTGTGCCTGACAATAGAGTCACCTATTACAGGTGTATCAGGTGTGTTGTTTAGTCTTAAGGGCTGTGACTGTTCGGCACACTGGCTTTGTGAGATATGTGTTGCACGTGTTTTGTTTTGGGGTAGCGGTTGCTTAGGTGTCTGCTTTGGAGGTCTCTGCTGCTTAGGCAGATCTTTATTTAGAGCCTCTGAGTATGTTTTTGTGTGATTATGTGTTTGGTTTGCTGTCGTGGTAGGTTTATGTGAGACTGGAATTGTAGTGAGTGTGGTTTCCTTCTCCTCCTGACTGGTTATGCCAGTACTGAGTTGAGAGAGCTTAACCTCCAGTTTGGCTATATGGTTGCATCTCTCACATGTGTTGGAATTTGTTGGGAGGAGGAGAGGGTTGTCTGTGTACATGAGGCAGTTGTAACATTGCCTCAAGATTCCCAGATTCACCAGCTGGACCGGAGAGGAGATTGACAACTGACCTTTGGACATGCTAGAATAATATTGGGAATTCCTTAATATTTGAAAACAAGGGCCAGTGGGGAGTGAGGGTGTAGTGCTTTTAATTTTTAGTGCTGACTTATATAATTGCTTTAGCGCAAGTGCCAGGTAACTTAAGTGCAATGTGTTACAGGTAACTTAAATGCAAAAACGACAAACAGTAACTTTCTTTCAAGTGAAACAAGGAAATAAGTACAGTAAGCAATGCAGATATCGCTAGTGATCCACAGAAGCGCTGAGAAGCCGCTTATTAGGTGGAATTAGCGTTCCAGGGAAATAACAAGCAAACAAACAACAAGCATATAAACAAAGCTAGATTCAGCAGGCCTGGATCTAGTCTATGCTACATCAAACAAGGTGTACCAGTTTCAGTAAGATACAGTTCAAATATTCAGGCACTATAAACCTTTAACCAGAAATTCCCAGCTCAGAAGGGCAGAGTCCAGCCTCTCCTCCCACAAGAGTGCAGACCACGAACCCTCTTAATGTAAAATAACTGGCCTGAAAGCCCAAGTGCTTAAACCAGAATTAATACACTTTTAGAATAACAGACACTGAGCCCTCAATCAGCAGTTCCCAACCTAGAAGGATGTAAGCTACCTGTTCTGGCACTACAGTGCAGACCACAAACCCTCTCAGTGCAAAACAACTGGTCCGAAGCCCAAGTGTTTAAACAAAAGGCTTAGAATGAGTTACACCAAGCAGTAATAAATGCAATTGAGTACTTTTAAGATGATGCAAAAGTAAAATAAAGTAGGTAGAAACACAAGTACAGTAAAATCAGATTAAATTTTTTTTTTCTGAACAAGTGCTGAGATCAAAGAAACAGATTTGAGTTATAAGGGAAAAAGCTAGAAGGCTTCCCTCCAACACAGAAGGGCTTGGGGGCTCAGGAGCCTACAAATAGTCTATACCACTTAGCAGGAAAGGCAGGAAACAAGCTTAAATTTTTTTTTCTGTTTCCCAGATGCTCTCTTTGTACACAGTAGGAGTGCCTGAAATCAGAATATGATCTCACTGCACTCAATTGAGTGAGCAAATGAGATGGGCCCAGAGGGAGTATCCAAACACAAATTTACAAGAGGGGCGGGCAGTTTCAAGGCCACTAAGATTAACACCAAAACAAAAACAGGGAGGGGTGGGACTAACTGAAGAGCAGAGTCAAAACTTCCAGTTCAGTTAATATTCCTGCAACACACAGTTAAAATCAATTTAAATACTGTATTCTTTTGAAAAAAAAGTGCAGATAAAGGTACTTAAATGCTCTTATACGTCCAGTTGATTCTCTTAGATCATTTTCTTCTAAACTGAGGGTACATTCTTTGTTCGCCATTTCCTGCGGGCATTCTGTAGAAAGTTCCAAAACTTCTTCCTGTGCTACATTCTCTTCTGTTTCACCCTGTGTCATCTGTTGCTCTTTCATATGGGAATCATACCTCTCAACCTGGAAACATCAAAAATCTGGACAAGGCCCAGGAAAAATAGGTACAAATCTGCACGCTGTGTGAAGATTGGGTAGAGATGGGTGGAGAAATGTGAAGACTGGTAGAGATGGGTGAAGGCTGCCAGCCTAGTCAAATAGATTTGGTACATAATTCTATTATTTGTAAATACTGTGAATGTTGAACTTAAAACAATGTGACAACATTGCCATCTGCTGTAAAGAAAGTTAAGTGAAGCAATTCTTGTTGGTCCTTTGAAATTAAAATTATTTCATCACTGCCTTTGATGTTTTACCAGCTGGCTGCAGTCCGGCTGGATGGGGGCTTCCTGACTATTATTTTAAGGCTAAAGTTAATGACCAGAATTTACATGTGGAATGTCCTTTATTGCTCTAAGTGTAAAATAATGTAAATGCAGTTTCTGTGTGGCCTGGGAACCAGGAAGATGTAAAAGATGATGTAATGTTTAACCAAAAAACACTGGACTGAAAGAGACAAAGGCTCCACTTTATTGGCACACAAAAAGCTTAACGCTCCACCAAATAATGCGTTTTCATCTGAGCACCTCCCAGACTTCATCAGAAAATACACCATAATGAAAAGGCCTCGTATAAATACAACTCAACTCACATAAATTAGGAAATCAATTACCAATGTAAAAAGGCATACACCGTAAATAGTACCTGGAAATACAAATACATGGTGTCGTAAAAACTTTTAAAAATATGTGTAAAAAACACATTAACCTACAATTTAGTGTATTTTAATAGAGATTTATAGTTTAGCAGCCCTAAGTTTTAAAAGGGGTAACAAGGAAACATAATTGTTGAGACCCGGGTGTCTACTGGCATCCAAAACAATTTGCCAGTAAGTTTCACGATAGGCTGACTTGGATTCCCAAGGGCCTCCCCTTATGTCCTTGTAAAAGCTCCAACACAAAAAAAGTGAACTCTGCACTCCAACAGGATAAAGTGTGCCTGTATAATGCATTATTAGTATTACATTTTTTGATGTCATTAAAATGTTCGTACATCTGACGTCTCAATTGCCTTTCCGTTTTCCCCACATAAAACCCCTCACATAGGCCACATAGGCCGATGTAAACAATCCCACAACTGTTACAGTTAGTGTAAGTTTTGCCCGCCAACTTTTTGTCCCTTCCTTTCAGGTAAATACTTTCAGCATGGTGAATGTGGGGACATTGAGGACAGGCTCCACACCTAAAAGTACCCTTTTTCCTGTGGGGAAAAAACACTAGGGTTCTGTTTCTGCTCAAGTAAATCCTTGATGTTATGCCCCCTTCTATAAATAACATTAAGGGGCTTACCCATGAACACATCCAAATCAGTAAACTCAATGAATTTACACCATTCCTTTTCAATAACGCCTCTAAGAACATAAGAGTCACTACAAAAATTAGTAATGAAGGCCCTGTTGTACTGCATGTCACTTCCCTCACCATTTTTCCTCTGATTAATAAAAAAAACACCATTCCCCAGAATAGGAGGAAATCTGTTCTGCCCACCCGACAGTACATCTTGTGTAACCTCCAAGATCATGTCATGAGAGTATCCCCTTTCCACAAACATTTTGGCAATAATGTCACATTCGTTGTAAAAATCTTCGTGACATGACGTCATGTGACTAACCCTAACCAATTGGCCTTTTTTCTGAAATACAGGATGGGCACTTGTAAACCATATATAGGAATTAGAAAAAGTAGCCTTCCTGTAAATTCTAGATTTAAAGCCCCCATCAGTGTTAATTAGCAAAACATCAAGGTAATGCATCGAGCGTGAAGAAATCTCATGAGTAAATTCCAAGAAATTTGTGGTTTAAGCCAAGTATTCAAAAATTGCTCCAATCTAGGTAGACTATCATCCCAAAATAGACAAATGTCATTAAGAAATCTTTTATACAGTCTCCAAGAATTGGAAAAAGAACAATTAAGAGCAAATTTGCGTTCCTACATAGCCAAAATAATATTGGCATATGTAGGAGAGCAATTAGCACCCATGGCAACACCACGCTCTTGTCGAAAGAACTCACCCTCAAAGAACAAAAAGTTGTTCTTGAGGATGAGTTCAGCCAACTCAAGGCATAAAAATAAGTCATTTTCAGATACTCTTGCCTGCAACCTAAGGGCCTCCTCCAACCATTTAAGCCCAAGATCGTGTGGTATGACAGACAGAAAACAAGTCAACTATGTCAATAGTGACAAAGGACAAGTCATTGGAGAACAACTCAGACTTGACACTTATAAGAAAATCCCAAGAGTCAAGCAGGATGTGTTCATCCTGCACCCACAACTGTTTGAGTTTCCAGTCTACAAATTTGGCCAAGGGGGCAGTTTTAGAACCTTCCGAGGCCACTATGGGTCTTAAGGGTGGATCCTGTGTGTTTTTGTGTATACCAAAGATAGGTGATACCCTAGGTTTGTTGTTTTCCAAATAATAATAGGTTGGAAAGTCATTTACCCCTTGGTCAAATAACTCCTTAAGGGCTAAATCAATTTTGTGGTAGGAAATATGAATTTCATTCAATGACACCTGGCTATATTTAGTACCATCGTGCCGAGGGGCACGCATCTTACCTTCATATAAAATCCTGTCCATCAAGACCATGCCCACTCCCTTGTCTGGCTCCATCACCCGGACAGAAGAATTAGAACCCAATTCATGCAGCAATTCCTGTTCATCACTGGATAAATTACAATTAACCCAGGTGTGGGAATGCACTCCACGCACTTCCCTCTCAAGTACCTGTTCCAGGTTCTTGAGTTGAGGGTGTAAAGGGGGGGGGGGGTTATGTACTAGCTCGATGGGGTATCGTACCCAAATAAGGTGTAGTCATCTGTCTAAAAATATTCTCAAGGTTAAGTTTACGAACAAACATCTTAATATCCATAATGACCCTAGTAAGGTCACTTTTGCGAGTGGGTATAAACTTAAACCCCTTCAGAAATAATCTAAAAAAATTTTCATTGACATTCAAATCACTATAATTAAAAATGTTAAATCCCAAATAACTAAAAACATTGTCAACCCTGGAAGTAATACACTGATTTAAAATCTCTGTTGTATCTGGTACCTGGCCCCCTGTGGTTGGCTGAGCCCCTGTAAAAATGGTTACCCCGAGGGTTTGACTGATTCCTGATCCTTTCAGACCTACGTGGGACAAAATCGTCATGCTGTCCACCATTATCCAGGTTGCAAGGACTTGGGGGCAGGTTCTCATTGTGGTGTGTATCAAACCCATCAGGGTCATTGGGGTTTTGATTGTTGTTACTCGTACGCCCACCACTACCCCCTAGTGAGGAGTTAGGTTGTACCCTAGGAGCTGGGTACTGCTTACCTTCCCTGTATTCTCTCAAGTCCTTGTCCATTTTCCTGTATTTTCTCTTTAGGATATCCTCACACTTCTCGTCCACACATCTGATATTAAAATACCTAGCCCTTTCATGTTCAATCCCAAACAGTAGATCATTGGTAATGACATGATTCAACTGGTCCATATTCAGTTTTAAACCCTCCATTTCGCATTCGTTATTTTTTATTATGGCCCTCAAAACATCCAGGCCACATCTATCAAAAATACCAAGCAGTTCAGTATGAAAAGCAGAACCCGCCACCACATTATTGGGATATTTATGTATGCATAACCCCTTAGGCACAATGCCTGCCGTAATACATTCGCCCAAGTATGAATTATGTAGAGTCAAAAATTTGTACCTTAAAAGGTAATCATACAGTTTGTTGAGTCCATGTGAAAAATTGTCCGTAAGTGGAGAGTCGACAGGTAAATTGTCCGATTTACAAAAAATCAGCTTAGTCACCAACCAGGTCGTTAAATCCGTGGAAGTAGGATTCAATCTTTCCTGCAACCATCTGGACGACTCCTCGACCACTGGAGACAAACTATCCCAGGAACGGAAAACACTGGGAGTATTCAAAAATGTTTCCCCCAACTGTCGCTCCTGAAGTAAAGAAGATGTCTTGTTCAAAGACAAAGCACCCTACTGGGAACCAAGTGGGTGTTGCGGCAAACCAGAAACAGACACCCCCTCCTAGTTACAAGGTACGTTGGCATTAGAAAGAAAAGCAGCCAACCCCTGGCCAATAGGAGTGAGAAGGTCAACTAGTTGATTAAGTTGACCAGTGAGTTTACGAAATTCCCCCACATCAGACCCATGGCAACAGCCATGGTGGTTATCAGTGGGAAGCTGTCCCTCAAATTCCTCCATGAACAAAACTAGTAACCAAACACAAGGAAACAGTCCAAGAAAGTAAACTAATAACCAAAAGACACTGGACTGAAAGAGACAAAGGCTCCACTCTTCATTGGAACACAAAAAAGCATAACGCTCCACCAAATAATGCGTTTTCGTCCGAGCACCTCCCAGACTTCATCAGAAAATACACCATAATGAAAAGGCCTTGTATAAATGCAACTCAACTCACATAAATTAGGAAATCAATTGCCAATTTAAAAAGACATACACCATAAATAGTACCTGGAAATACAAATACATGGTGTCATAAAAACTTTTAAAAATATGTGAAAAAAACACATTAACCTATAATTTAGTGTATTCTAACAGAGATTCATAGTTTAGCAGCCCTAAGTTTTAAAAGGGGTAACAAGGAAACATAATCGTTGAGACCTGGGGGTCTACTGGCATCCAAAACAATTTGCCAGTAAGTTTCACGATAGGCTAACTTGGATTCCAAAGGGCCTCCCCTTATGTCCCTAGGTAAAAGCTCCAACACAAAAAAAGTGAACTCGGCACTCCCACAGGATAAAGTGTGCCTGTTTAATGCATTATTAGTATTAAATTTTTTGATGTCATTAAAATGTTCGGACATCCGACGTCTCAATTGCCTTTCCATTTTCCCCACATACCCTTGCTGTATAGCTCCAACTGAACCTTTACACTGATTTCCTATGGGAGGCTCCAAAGTATCTTCATACATGAACTGATTAGATGCTTCCTCCTCCACTAGTTTCTCCTTAATTTTGGTGTCCATTGCTCTATCATGTTGTGTTCTTATCAGAGTTTGATTTTCTACACTAAATCCTTCACTTTGCAGGTAATCCATAACCTCAGTTTCTATTTCTTTAACTTCTTCAATACTAATCCTCTTTTCTACTTTTCCTCTTTATTTTCTTTTTTGTTTTGTAAAATTTTCCGTGTCTGGATGTCTTTGCCTGTATTTCTCTTCAAATATCTTTGATGCTGCTTTTTTGCATTGATTAGTTTTGCTTTTTCCTTTGCGTAAATATTGCACTGTATTACATCTCTTTTTTATTTCCAATGTCCATATTTTTTCTTCAGGTGTCTTGTGCCTCTTGTTTCCCCTTACTTTGAGGACAAGTTGTTCCATTATGCTGTGATATAACCTGCGTTAGACTTTGTACACTGAATCCTTTATTTCGCAAATATTCCATAACTTCATCTTCTATTTTTTAACTTCTACTGGACTAATCATTTGTTCTACATTCCCTCTTTGTAATCTTGTTTTTTATTGTGAAATTTCCCATATCTGGATGCCTTTGCCTGTATTTCTCTTCGAATGTCTTTAGGGCTGCCTTTTTTGTGTTGATTAATGTGGCTTTCTCCTTTGCATTAATATTGTACCATATCAGATCTCTCTTTCTTTCCCATGTCCATGTTTTTTTTTATACCTTCAGATGTCTCTAAATTTTGTTCTTTAAATTTCTGCACTTCCTCAGTTGCTTTTTTTCCCAAATGGCACAAGGTTATGTGGTCTATATAGTGTTTTTCATGGATCTGTTGTATTAATGAACACAAATTTTTATTTGATGCTTCTGACAGTTTTTCTTGTGGAAGTATTTTTCTTTCCTCTAATTTCTCTCTTAGTATTTTCATATGTCTTTTGTCTGGAAATTCTGGGCTTTTTGCATAATAGTGACAATACATAATTTCTTTCTTACCCACAATAGTCCACTCTGTCATCTTTATGGCTCTTCTTTGGCCTATCAGTTTTTGTGATTTTTGTGGAATGCTACTTCCTTCTCCAATGGGTGGGGGGGGGGGGGCATCCTCCCCCTGGGCCTGGCCTAGCACTGTTGTAGGAATGTTTCCATATTTTGAAGATTCTACACTTTTTTCCAGTCCTGGCACCAGTGAGCCTATCAGGATTGGGCACTTTTTAATCCTGGGTCTTGTACACCCAGCTCTCTTTTTTAATTTTTGACCTACTTCTGTCCATGATATATGCTATATAAAATACATTCTATATATCAGTGTCGTCTTTGTGACATTTTGTGAAAAACAGGGTCACCTTGGTACTCGCCAAGACTTGAGGATGAATTTAGTTTCAGCAATACTACTCTTCTTTGCCTGGTGACTTATCATCCCTCCATTCGGACTCCAGTCAATACTGTGTGGCTTTTCCAGTGTCCAGTAAGGTCATGGGAGAACCATCATCTTTTATGGGTTGGGGAGATGCTCTGGGAGATTCTTCTCGGGATAGCCAGGGAGAGAAGCCTCTTGCCTGGGATAAAGAGCCTTCCTGTAGTCTTAACTTCTTCCAGGAATACTTTACCTAGGAAAAAGAAACAAATTGTTAATCCATTTTAATTTAAGGATACCCTTGTAGTACATAAAGATGAAATTCTTACCTTAACCAGGAGTTTACTGCAGGCAGTTTGTCCTAGAATTCAAAAATCCGTACCTGAACACTATTGTGATACAGAATGTCCTGAAGATAATCAGTCAGAAGAGTCTGACATTGATAGAGACCGAGTCCCTTCTCCTATGGATTCTCAAAGGCAGGACTCTGACTTGGGAAACACATATGCCCCATCTCCCTTACAGGACTTTTCTTTTTCTGAGTCTGTTTCCAGAATGATTGATGTATTTTGTGGGAACAAGTGGAGACTCCTCCTGAAATGAGGAGATGTTATGAGTTCTTAAAAGCAGAGGTCCCACAGGTTACTCTTATTCCTGCTAATAAGTCAATGTCAGGGGCACAACAGGTTGCTCTCTCGTCTTTTGTGCAGAAGGTAGTGGCTTCTGTTCCCACACCAAGTACATTGATTGCTGACACTGGAGTGCACCATAAAGGGGTGTTGTATTCCTTTATGTGCCGTCCTTCAGATGAGACATTAAATCAAGGCCCCATCTGCTTGGGTTGGTGCTAGTTCAGGTGGAGGTAAGACATCCCATTGCATATATTGAAAAGAGTAAAAGTTCCCCGATGTAGTGGCCAAATTTTCCCTTGCAGTGTAAATACCACCTCTGGTTAGCCCTGCCACCTATCTAGATTTTTTCCAGACTGTCTGTCTGTCATTCCGAACAGTTGTCCAGTAGTACTGAACACACTTTACAAGCTCTGGTATTGTGTTCAACAAAACAAAACAAATACCAGCATCTGTTAAAATTCAGACTCCAAACTTTCTTTTTAAAAGCAAAGCATTGTTGAAGCGATGCTGTCAGGGAAAAGTAAGCCATCCCCTCCTCTCTGACTTGACAAATTACATCACAAAGTGGGTGTAGATGTGGGCAGACAGGCCGGAGAAAGGAGAGCGGATAGGTACAGTTGAGATAGTGCAGGGGTGTGGCCATTGTCAGGGTTCAAATGCAGCAAAATGTGCCAACCCTACCCCTGGTCTTTCCTGAAAAGGGGCTACTAGCTTAGTGGGACTAAACCTGGTCAAAAAAGAATAAATAAATAAAAATAAAAAATGCTGCCTGCAATAACCCTGATTCCCAGTCTTCTTTCTCTAAAAAAGGCAAACTTTATAGAGTTTCACATGCTGACAAATTTCTTTTCATCTTCAGTCTGATCCTGCAGCCATTTCTGCATAAGCTCAGCTGGCAATAGACTTTTGGTGGATTGATTTGGGAAGATAATTTTCTTTTCAACCACTTTGACTTTGAGTTCACAAGTATGAGGGCCATTTGCGGACATTTTTACCTGCATTCAAAGGATATATCCTTTGTGATTCCCATTATTTGTAATATTCATCAGTTGTCTAAACATACCTTACAAAGTGTGTGTGGTTGTACAGATACTGTGCTGCTACTGCTCAAAGGAGATGTACCTGGGTACATAACCACAAGAGATGTACCTGGTTGCATAACCAAAGGAGATGTACCTGGGTACATAACCAAAGGAGATGTACCTGGGTACATAACCAAAGGAGATGTACCTGGGTACATAACCGAAGGAGATGTACATGGGTACATAACCGAAGGAGATGTACCTGGGTACATAACCGAAGGAGATGTACCTGGGTACATAACCGAAGGAGATGTACCTGGGTACATAACCGAAGGAGATGTACCTGGGTACATAACCGAAGGAGATGTACCTGGGTACATAACCGAAGGAGATGTACCTGGGTACATAACCGAAGGAGATGTACCTGGGTGCATAACCAAAGGAGATGTACCTGGGTACATAACCAAAGGAGATGTACCTGGGTACATAACCAAAGGAGATGTACCTGGGTACATAACCAAAGGAGATGTACCTGGGTACATAACCGAAGGAGATGTACCTGGGTACATAACCGAAGGAGATGTACCTGGGTACATAATCAAGGAGATGTACCTGGGTACATAACCGAAGGAGATGTACCTGGGTACATAACCGAAGGAGATGTACCTGGGTACATAACCGAAGGAGATGTACCTGGGTACATAACCGAAGGAGATGTACCTGGGTACATAACCGAAGGAGATGTACCTGGGTACATAACCGAAGGAGATGTGTCTGGGTACATAACCAAAGGAGATGAACCTGAGTACATAACCGAAGGAGATGTACCTGGGTTCATAACCAAAGGTTCAGAGAAGAAAGAAGTTACATCTCAGATTGTGAATTCTGCTTTAAATAAAAACACCAAACACAATTTATTTGCTACTCACGTCCACAAGCAATATAATGAAAGAGGGAAATTAGTTCAGGGAGTTAAACGTTTTCAGGTCCCCCATTATAAGTCATATACTTCCTTCAGAAAATAGTCCCCAAGTCTCTGCCTAATTCTGGCAAACAGGGCATTAAAGAAGGAGGAGAGCAACATTTACAAAGCACAGGGATCTTTTCAGAAAAGGGCTTAGTCTACTCATTTAGAAAAACTATCTCTGCATTCTCCTATCTCCGTCTTTCTTCCTCTCCTGCCACTATGTCTCTAAAACTGTACCAGACACAGAGGACCTCAGTTTCTCCATTTGCAATGATATGCTAACATTTAAATGCAGCTCCTCTAGGACACAGGGATAAAGTAGTTTATTTCAGATTATTTCTGATCTGAAGCCAAAGAAAGAACTTGCTTGGGAGACTAGTTCTAGATCCTTTCCCTCTCAGGTTCTCTATGTCTAGGTCACACACTGAGTTCTCTGTATTACCCTTTGGATTATCCAAAGCTGTAGGAGAATTCACAAAGAGCCTAGCCTCTGGAATAGCCCTTTGAAGACTTTGAAACATTCTCATATATCTTTATTTAGACACATTTCTTAGCTTTGCAGTGTCTTTTCCTGGAGATCAAGAGTCTTTAACATAGATTGTCTCCTTCCTCACCACGCAGATACATATTCAAACCCCTCTTTGTCTCCATTGTAAAGGAATGGGGTTTAAAGGGCTGATGAGGACTCAACATTATCATCCTGGGGAACTTCAGATTCTAATTTTAGACCTTATCAAGAAGAAACTGCATGGGCGGAGGCTACTCATAATTCAAAAGTCAGGCCTCCTTTTTTTACCGAATATCTTTTTCTTCTCCCATTTAACCTAATATCCCAACAGTGTATATAGCAGCAAATGCCTCTGCTTTTGCTTAGGGGAACAGTTTTGATGAAGGTAAAAAGTTATATCTTGATTGACTCAACACCACACCAGAGGAGAAGAATACATGTTTTGCCTGGTTATGCACTTGCCAGCACTTTAGATTTATTGGCTTACTTGTTTTTTGGTTTTGTTTTAGACTTCACACTAGGGTTCACAGAAAATTTGAGGGCAATGTCCAATACTTAAAAGCCTGAAGTTTCCATCCTCACCACACCATAGAGGCGTTGCACTATGGTGAATTGTTGTGTTTATAAAGATTATGTCATGATAGTATAGAATGATAGTATATAATTTCAAGAAGAGATGTTAAGAAGATGTAATATGTTTGAATTTAGGGGCTATAGTAAACAAATAATGAACGAAGCATGTTTAAAAGTAAGTAAAGAAGACAATAGGGGATATTTCAAGAAAAATAAAGTTATATATTTCGTGACCACATCTAGTTGTTTTAGTGAGGTAGTAACTAATTTGGTTAAATATTATTAGGGTTATATGAAATCATTAAAAGATTCTCACTTATGGATGCCAGATAGATTAAAAGTATCCTATAAAGCTGGAAGGAGTATAAAAAAGTTCCTGGTGAAAGGTAGATTTGTTATGCCTCCTGTAAATGTGGATGTTATGGTACAAACTCAGGATACTGTTACTTGTGGTAGATGTAAAGCCTGTAAATACATTATATCTAGTTTTGACAGAATTAATGGGCTTACATTTAAGGTGAAAGGTAATTTCAAGTGTGATACTGAGGGTATTATGTATGCCCTGAAATGCCCCTGCAACAAATTTTACATTGGGGAGTCTAAAAGGACTTTTAAGAAGAGACTTTTAGAGCACATTTGAGACATTGAAAATGCTAAAGAATCTAGTTCAGTGGCCGAACATTTTCATACAGTATATCAGGGTCAGTCTGTGGGGTTACAGGGTACTATTTTGGAGAAAATAGATTTTATTCAAACAATTAAAAATATCAAAAATAAACTTTTATACAGTGAAGCTCTATATATATATTGAAATTTGACACTATGGTACCAAAGGGAATGAATGTAGAGCTTAATTGGCGAGCTTTACTTTAGTTATTGTGATAATTGGTGTTAATTAATGCATTATGTGTTTAATTGTGTGTGCTGTATAAGGAACTGGTGTTTTTTAGTGTTTATCCTCCTTGAAGGCATTACTGCCGAGACATCAGAGAATAAAAGTTTTTATCTGTGCTGTACGGTCACTGGCTTTGTGGTTTTTGTTCTGCCAGTTCATTTGTGGTTGAACACCTCAAATTACTCCTAGCATTTGACAGGTAGGGAAGTTAGGTGTGAAGGGGGATAGGAGATGAGTCAAAGTAGTACAATTCAGGCTTCACAAAAGACTGCAGTTTAGCCATTCTAAAAAGAAGCAGCAGTAAAGGGCACTTTGAAAGTCTGTTCCGTGGCATTTGCAGTTTTGTGTTTTAAGTAGTCATTGAACGGCATGAAATGTTACTTAAAACTGACTGCAAGACAGCAGTATATATATGTAAAATCAATGCAGTGATGGTAGCTTTTGGAAGAAAGAGGTCTGCACGATGTAATTTTTTACAGACAAGGAGTGCATTGTGCAATACTTAGAGGCAGACTAAACAGTCAGAATTACTTCAAGATGCCAGACCGCATGTGGTCAAACTCAGAAATTACATATAAAAATATTTAAAAGCATGCAAATAGTCCTAGAATGGACAGGTGATCCGCTGTGGCGACCCCTAACTGGGAAAAAGCCAGAAGAAGAAATAGTCCTAGAATGGTGTTAAAATGTAGGAAACACCAAACCCTGATGAAATAAACATGTTTTTGAGTCTATAGGTGTGGTTCTCCTTTAATGTTTGACCCCCTCTAGTGCAGATAAATAGATATTAACTGTTGTTTTTATGATATAAATGTATATAGATATAATTTTCAATTTTTTTCTAAATATCTTAACCAGCAGACAACACAGACAGAACTCCATAGCCTCATATGAAAGCTCTCAGCGAGATGAACAAAATGCTGCTGACAGTGTGTGTGTGTAACTTGAGTGATTGCTGAGATATTCTAAGTTGTTTACAAAATATTACAAATGTAATAGTTGTGTTTACTTTGACTTATAAATGTCAGTTTAAGACCTAGAACCTAAAGAATACTACTACTATAAAAACTGTTTGTGCTGAAGAGTTTGCCATTTATACTTCTTTAGTAACGTCTGTGGTTGCAGAGATATGAGCATTTGTTTGAAATGTGAGGACATAATTTGATTCTGTTAAAAGGTTTAGGCTCCGCCCGTTGGAACTTACAGTGCAAACGTCCTGTGCTCTATCGGTGTGAATGAGCTTGAGTATAGATGGCTACATGCTTGTTACTGGAAAGGCTGCTAATCTAGTTTGTTCCCCATTTCCAGTCTTCTGGGAATAAGTAGGGTTGCCACCTTTCATTGTAGCTAAAACTGGATTAAGGCCACATCCCTCGTATCACACGTAACTCTGCCGGTTCCCACCCCTCCCCCACCAACATTCACCCATTTTGTGACGTCCGCTGATGGGGAACGCGCTCTTTTTCCATTCCTGATGCCTGCTTTCAACCGATTTACTATGCTTTTCTGTAAAAAAAAAAAAGCATAGTAAATCATCCAATTTAACAAACTCCGATAGTTTGTTTCCTTTTCTGAAACAGATTACGGGAGTTTGTACAGTGTGTTCTAGACTACCAGAGAATTAATTTAATTTCCAGATAGTCCAGAAAAAAATGGATAGGTGGCAATCCTAGGATTAAGTAAGGACTCTGCAGGAAGGCATCTCCTTCAATCTTGTGTTTTTTTTTTCTGTAGGTCTGAGATACATAATACAAAGAATAGTGAACAGGGAGAAGAAAGTGTGAACTGCCACAGCATATTTTTTTTAAGTGTTCCTGCATTCTTTGGACAGGACCACCCATAACCTGATCTGTCTAGTCCCTTTTTTAGTGTCTGTATTGTTGACAGTGAAAGTGTTCCTGCAGTTTATGATGTATGCAGCTACAGGACCTATGCAATTGGATATGTTATATATGGTAAGCAGCTTCAAGTGAGATTATTTTCTTTTAATGTCTGTGGTGTTAGGAGGTTGACATAGTGGTTAAGATGTTTACCTTGCAGACACAAGGTGCAGGGCTTGATTCTCACTTGGGGTAATTGGCTAGGCTTAAAAGAGCCCACAACGGTAGTAAGCCAAGTACTAACTATGAACCTGTAAATAAGTGTTATGCTGTACACACTGAAAAGTTTTACGTTTTCCAATGTTAACAAGGGTGTATTCCATTACTAAGTTTCCTTGTCGTAACCATTGTAGTCTGTCTTGTAACTTAATTGCACAGATGTATTAAAACTTTTGTTTTTCTAATACCCTGTTTTGCTAAGTTGTGTCTTTGGCTTGAGCTGCAGTCAATAAACTTCTTGTACCAGCCTACTTGCCTGTGTTTTTTTGTTTTTTTGTGGGTGTAAGTGTGTATGCATATATATGTATGGGTGTGTGTGTGTACATATAAATATATATATATCTGTGTGTGTGTGTGAGTGTGTGTATATGTATATGGGTCTACTTGTTTGTTTTTCAATTGAATTGTACAGGTTATAGGTCACATTAAAGCTTGGAAAAGTTTCAAAATGATTTATTGTGGTCTCATTTTTTATATCACAAAACCTGGCATTTTAACAGGGGTGTGTACACTTTTTATATCTAGTGTATGTATATATATGTATATATACTGTATATGTATACAAGTACATGTGTGGGTGTGTAAGTGTGTGTGTGTACCTCTCGCTGTCTCTCTCCTTCTCTCTCTCTCTAGATATGTACATATGTAGGCAACATAACCTAGTATCAAGGAAATGTAGTCTTCCCACCTTAAGAGTAGAACACACGTACACACTCTCCTTAAGTGTATACACTTTTAATAATTAATTAATTACGAGCACATAATGATTATACATACTTTTCCTTATAGTAAACCATGGTTTAAGCAAGCAACTCCGGCTTGAATTCTGTTTTCTTATTTTTAATAGGAATGCAAAGTGGTCTTTGACATGAATCTTACATAAGAAGTTGTGATAATAGCCTATTTTAGTACATCATACGTCAGTGTCACATGCATGCACACACACACACACACACACACACACACACATACATATACTAACCAGAGTAGAACACTGATCCACATAGAAAAGCCTCAGACAGGAGCACTGTCTGGTTAAGTAGTTTGTGTAGAGTTGCACAGTTGACAAATGGAGGCTGATGGACTCAAACCCATGACTAAGATAGTAACTCTTAATAGCTCATCCCTTTAGACCTCTGTACAACAAGACAAATGGAAATATAGCAAATAAACATAAGCAAACATTTTCTTTAGTTTGTTTCCTGCTTCTTGTCTCCCTTATGTCACTTCCACATCTTTCCTACTTTTTCAGTCTTACTTTGATAGCAGGCAATACTGGACATTAGAATTTAGCTGTTTGCCAACATTGTATCTAATGCAAACATGTTTGATCTGAGCATCACCACATGAACTACATATTAGTGTATTAACCTTATTCCTGTTCCAAATTGTGATGGTCTGAGATATTGCCAGCCATGCCAGGGGAAGTAGGGCAGTAGATGTGTAACATATGCCAACACAGCTACCTGTAATTTTGTAAAGAATTGTCTGTCATTTTTATATCAGACTGACGTATACAGATGCTTGTGTTGAAAATGTATTTTAAAGTTGATTGTGTTAAAAATGTACCAACAGTGGGTCCTGACTGTGTTGTAACTGAATTAAATGTGAATGTTTTAAAAGAGGATACTGGAAGAGAAGAGTTAATCTCAGTCCCAGCTTATTTTGAAAAACAGTTGAAGTTAAATTAGGCCGTAAAGACTGTATCTTACAGTTCTTGTTGCATTTAGAGGCAAAATGTATGGGAAACCAACATGGGCGCCGGAAGATGTTGAAGACTGGGAGGGAGCAGAGGGTGAGAGGGGCACTTAGTGATCTAAAAAGGGCAATTTTTTATAACTGTTTACTACCACAACATAGGTTCACTTGGAGGACATTTTAAGCTTAGCCAATTTCCTTTTGGTGCTTGAATTAACATTTTCTGATTGGTCTTTACCTATCTCATGGCTGATAATTGTATATTAGCCCTAGTGAGAATAACTGTGATCATACCATAGATAATTTGAGGGGACCCATGTAAGGGATGCAGCATTTAGGAACTGCCTTTATTCATTAGTGGCATGGGGGCAATCCTGGAGTATATTTTCTATTACCCATCCTTAGATCCAAGTTGCATTTGAATATGGACGGATGAGGTTTGTTTTATTGTTATGGATAGTTTGTTCTGGAACAGTGGTAGCCTCTGTGATATATATCCATCTCTCCACAACATTCAGTTTAGATACCTGGACTGAGTATTTCTCATGCCATTTGACTTGCTGATGTTCAGTAGGTCCATCTGTATTATTTTATTTTTATTTTACATTTGTTTATGGGGAGAGTCCGACTGGGCATAAAACCTTTTTTCAGCGGCAGCCCAGGGAGAAAAGCTCCATTGTTAGTAAACTATTTTGTTAGTAGAAAGAAAATTGTATAATACAATAAGGAAAAAAATAGTAACAGACATTCATAACGGTAAAAAGACTAGAACAGAATAAATTGGTCAAGTGGGAGATGAGACCAATCTTGTATAACAATACTGCTAGAAGACAGTTCTTACAGTAGTAGCAGGTAGTGACATTGTATACAATGAGAGTGCAATTACGATACTTAGTCTTATATACAGGTAGCATAGCAAAGTGAAGAACTGTTGGGTCAGAGGATGCTTTGTATGCCAGACGTATCACCTCTAAGCACTCTGTAGGGTACTGAGTATAGTAATAAATCTTTGAGGTGGTCCATGCAAGACCTCTTGTTTAGGATTTGTATCCTTTTAATAAGGTATCTCTGAAGATATTCCAGTTGTTGCATGGGGCTGGACAGATACATGCCAAAGTAGGCATTATACAAAATGGATTGACCTAATGAGAGCTTTGTAAAGGGGGACAACAGCATCTCTAGATCTAGTCACAATCAGTTTGTTTATAAGCTGTGCAATATAGAAAGACTTTCTTATGGCTCTGGGCACATGTTGGTCAAAAGTTAGGTCACTGTACACACAAGTTCCCAAATGCCAAACATTTGGGTCAATTCTCAGAGGGCACTGTCATGAGTTTGACACCAGTTATTATTTGGGACAAACCTTCCTGCATGATGGTTAAGTCATTTAGGGATTCAGTAACAGCTCCTAGCTTGCAGTTATCTCAGACTTAGCCGGCCAAATCCCTTTGGTATTTCTTTTTACTTTTGAGACGTATATGTCAAACAGAAAAAGTCTCAGCACCAGACCCTGGGGGACTCCATTGGTGACTGGTTTCTTCCCGTATTTTGATCTCCTGCATCCTGTGAGCAAGTTGTCAATCCAGCTAGTGATGCAAGTGTTTGCTCCTACATTATTCAGCTTTTGTACACCTGAGTAGGGGATTGTGTCAAGGCTTGGCCAGGTCAAGGTAATGCGGTGTGAACTCTTTTACCTTCATTCATTGCTTTGGTAACAAGAGTAAAGCTTAAAATTTGCCCATGATTGTGAACCCTTCATACTTTCCTCTGGGCTGTTTTCAAACTCATTTTTAGGGCCATGCATACATGTATGCATTCTTTGATTCACCTTCCTGATTGTATTAAATGATATTCCTTGCATAATACAGCACCAGTAGTTAGAATGTGTTTTAAATTTGTAGAACCGTCTTCTAATAAGCAATGAAACAAAATGTATGAACCAATAATGACAAAACTACCCATTTCAGAAAATATCACCCATAAAAGGCCACTCAAACCTCTGTCATTACAATCCACCAATATCCGTAAATATGCAAAATCTCTGCAGAAGTAAGTCATCTAAATAATTCCACATTAAAGGGCTCTCTAACTAATGAAGAGGTTGCTGCTAGGAAACAACTTTATATTTCATTGTAACCTCTACAAATAAAGTGGTTGTTGACCTTGAAGAATAAATTGCCAATGTTACATTAAAAATGATAAGCTAGTAATATTGCAATAGGGAATGGATGGCAAATGGATAACAGGTTTATAGTTACTAGGTAACTCCTCCAAAGGAGGACAGTCACAGGAATGCAGCATCCACACCCTTTAAAGTACAATACAGTACAGTATCAGCGATCCATCTGCATACTGTGGGAGTAAAACCCCCAGCCTTCTGCTTCAAAAGTAAGGCTACTACTTGTTGCGGTGCTAACAAAGCAAACAGACTTGGAATAAGCAGCACTAAACTTCTCTTCCCCTGAAGTTCTCAACTCCTTGTAAAATGTATATATTTAACATGTGTTTACCAGGAAAGTCCAACTTGGAACAAAGCCAATTTTCAGCAGAGGCCCAGGGAGAAATGCTCCAGACACATGTCAGGAAACCGGAGCACCCAGAGGAAACTCACACAAACACAGGGAGGACATACAGACTCCGCCCCAGCCGAGAATCAAACCAGAGAACCTCTTGCTGTGAGGCAACAAAACTACCACTGCAGCATCCACTCGACACAACTAAATGTCTCAGTTTCACAGCAGAAGAAGTCTGGAAAAAGCCAAAATGTGTTTGAGAGGGGGGCAAAGGCCCAAAACCAGGGACACATTTTAAATATTGGTTGTATAATCTTAGAAAGTTGCTAAAATAGTGTTTTGTGTTACCATGTGTTTCCTAAAAAGATAAAAAGATGAACTTAAAGAGCTATCATTATTTAGTGAATTCTGTTCTCACTGATTTGTCAGAAAACCACAAATTTTAAGAGGAATAGACCAAAAGTATGAGCCAAATAGTCTGTGAATATCTAGACAGTTGAGAGCTAACTCGGTGGTATGGGTAGAGAATGCAGACCCTTGTACCTAAGGTACAGGGTTTGAGGAAAAATAGTTTTTTGGCATATACTTAAAAGTGGAATACATGCATTTGGTCACGCGACCAAATGCCAAACGTCGTTTTTTCCAAACTTTAATGTCGAATCTCCAGGTGTCGAACAGTCGGAATGTCAAAAAAATTCAGAATTTAACAATTCCGACTGCTCTACCACATAAATGAGGGCTACCATGGGTCACAAAGGGGGTGATTCGCTTACTTTGTGTTTGCATTTATGCAAACTCGCAGACATGCGTTCGACCATTTTCCAGTTGGCCATCCACCGATCCAAATGCGTGCACACCCTTAAAAACATGTAGGCAGGAATCCTGTTTTAACTGGATGCTCCAAGAGTTTTGGAATATCTAGCTAGTCAGCTATAGATACAGGCATATTAATAATGATGACTTTTTGTGGTGGTGGGGGAGTGTTGAAGATACGCTTAAACAGTGTACCATTGCTGAGCTTTAATTTAGTCATTCACTGTGTTATAATCTAGATGGGAATAACCCAGTGAATATTGATACAAATTTTAATTATGTCTTCACTTTTGCTCAAGCATAGTAAATACTGGTAGGATATTGATGGTATAGCTTCGTCTTATTATGAGAAAACTTCAAAGGAGTAATAAAATTAGCAAAAATATCAGAAAATCCTAAGAGAGAAATGTGATTTATTGTGTAAACCCTCACATTCTGTTATACAGTGTAGATTATGCCTTATGAGTTTTTTTATAGTCATTAACACAGGTCCTGGGAATTTAAACAATCATTACAGAGAATCATTAATTGGAATGAATCATTTAACTATGACTTTTTTAAGAAAGAGCTTGAAGGTTTAGAAATGATTATGCAAAGGCTAAACTAATTTACTATGCTTTATTACCTTAGAAGCTGAAACATGTTCTAACTTTAACAAGACAACTGTCAGAGATGCATGTCAGGACCAGATTTATAGCTTCACAGTACACTTGAGCCCTCTAATACCAACTAGAACAGCTAAGCATGCTGTTACATAAAGCTAGTTTAATTTAGGATTCATAGACTTGGATGGAATGCAACTTTTTAATAGAAGTAAGCAGCCCTTTGACTAGCTTAATGATAGATGAGCCAGTGAAGTGTCACGGCTAAGTTTTGGTACCATGTATTCTGTACTTTAATTCGGGAAAAATCATTTACTTCCTGTTAGTTCTTGTACGCAACAGAGGCAGCTAGCTTTCAAGGCCGTAGTCATTTGATCAGCTTAATTTGTAATTCCACTAACCCTGGTAAAATATCTCTTGATAGCTTATAGGAGACAAAGGGTGGTAATAGAAAGAAGACAGGGATTATCCTAAAATGAGAGGCTGCTTCATACTGTGATGCTTTTGTAAGTGCGACAAAATGAGCCTGAGTAATTCTTTTACACACACACACACACACACACACACACACACACACACACACACACACACACACACACACACACACCATACAGCTAAATAAACAAATGAACCTAGCAGCTAAATAAACAAGTGGAGCACAATACCTTGCAGCTAAGCAGCTAAATAAATGGAGCACAGCACATAAAACATGTCCTTGACCCTGCCACCAGGCTGTGTTTAAAAGCATAGTTTTGCTGTGCAGTTCAAATTTATGTTAGCATCACGCATGAGTCCTCCATTGGGTCCTTCTCCCTCTACAGCTGTAAAAGGCGGTGGTGGTGCTCCCTCCTCCTCGCTGTATGGTTCCAGCGCCTATGGAAACCAGTTATTAGGAAGCCTTCTTTATTGTCTTTAGCAGGGTGATAATTGCTGCTCTGGAATGGTAGAGGTTTGAAAAGTTTTATCTGCATGTGTGGTGCCTCTGTTGGTGATAGTGTGGGAAACAGAATCAGATGACCAGATGTGATGTCATTTTGTAGTTATCCCAGAAATAATATTTAGATATTCTGTTGAAAGTCTCTCAGTCAGACTGGGCAGTCTGTTCTTGTAACCTGACATAGAAGGATCCCTCACCTGCTTCATCTTGCCTTGCTCCAGTAAGTGACCAGGGAATAGTATTATTTAGATTAGTCAGGAAAATATAGAAAGATTATTAAAGTATTGTTTTTTTCTGTAACTGTGTGAATCTTTCCAGCTGTGTTATTTTTAATATTTCCTATGACTGAAACTCTGGTGTTTGCTGTAAATATATTTTCATGTTCTTTTATTATTTATTGTTAAATATATTTAAACTTTTCATTGTGGCTGGTCCTTTTGAGAAAATATTTAAGTTTTAAGAGTATTTGCATATATTTACTTGGTGATAACTCTGGCCACTCCTGAAAGCTTGGCTGTTTGGTTAACATTACCATTGTATTAATATTACTTTCACTCATAGGTTCATAGGTGCATACTAGGCTAATGGCCCTGAAGCCTTTAAAAGTCTAGCCCATAGAAGTCCCCTGGCATTGTGCCGCCCGATGTTAGTTCACAGTGCCTCTATCAAGTAGTGCCACTGGAGTGATCCCCGGGGTGCACTTTCTATTTCCCCTCCACTCATCAAGATTTCTCTCGAAGAGAGCCAGTGAAGTGCTCTGCTTGACATGTATGGGAAGTCTATTCCAGAGCATGGGCAGTCTCTGGGTTATGAACCTGTCCCCCCAGCATGTTCTGTTGATTGTGGTAATGAGGTTGAGGTCTCTGGAGCATGTGGTGCGGAGGGATTGGGATTTCTTTAGATGTAGCATTTCTAACAGAGCTGGGTCAGACATGGCTTTGTAAGTCAAGCAGAGATCGCCTCTTAGTAGACGATATGAGACAGAGAATAGCTGAAGTTTTTTGAGTCTGTCCATGTAGGACATGTGTTTAAGACCTAGGATCCTCTTCATGAGGTACTTTTGTGGCCTTTCCAGCTGTTGCATGTGTCTAGTGCAGTACATGCCAAATGGGGCATTATACTCTATGATTGGCCTAATGAGGATAGTAGAGAGAGATGACAACCTTTTTCTTCCTGGACGCAAAACCCTTGGTAATGAGATGTGCCACATAGCAGGACTTTCTGACCACAGTGGCAATTTGGTGGTTGAAGGAGAGGTTGCTGTCAACCTGTGTCCCTAGATCTCTTATAAAGTCTTCAGTGTTTGGTGGGCTCCCATCAATGTGGTAGTGGGAACTGAGTTTTTCCCAAAGGGGATGATGACACATTTTTTAGCATTAAGCTTAAGGCCATGGTTTCGCCTCCAGTCATTGATCTTACTGAGGCCTTTCTGTAGGATGTCTACATCACTTGGGGAGTTAATAATGGCTCCCAGCTTGCAGTCGTCTGCGAACTTGGTCAGCCATATTTCCTCCATGTTGGTCTAGACTTCTGGGTAGTAGATACCAAACAGGAGAGGACCCAGGACCGATCCCTGTGGGACTCCACTTGTGACTGATCGGCAGTCTGACTTGGAGTGTGCTACTTTCACACTGTGGGTTCTGTCTGTGAATCAATTTTCAACCCACCTAGTGATATAGGGGTTGATGCCTAGTTTGGTGAATTTATCAATAAATCTTGAGTGGGGAATGATATCAGAGGCCTTGGCCAGATCGAGGTAGGCTGAATGAACTGCCGTGCCCTCATCCACAGCTCTGGTGGCTGACTCAAAAAAAGTCAACCAGGTTGAGCAGGCATGATCTTACCTTTCACAAAACCAAATTGAGTGGGATCTAGAGTTTGGAGATTTCCTATATCCTTATTAATTAGGTCCATGATGATGTGCTCCATAGCTTTACATATCAGACTCATCAGGCTACTGGGGTATTAATTCCCAGGGTCTGTGTTTGCTCCCCCTTTATGGAGAGAGATGACTGTAGCAGTGTGCCATTCAGTAGGGACACAGCCTGAGGTGAGGCTGTGATTGAACAGGGCGCACAGATGTGGTGCCAGTTCACTTTGTAGTTCATGTAGAACACATCCAGGGATATTGTCGGGTCCCATGGAAGCTGTATTCTTGGCCTTAAAGAATGCAGCTTTAACCTGTACGGAAGTAATGCTGGGTGCCTGGCATTCCTCTGGTATTGTGATTGGTCCTTTGGTGGGTAAAGCTGGCACTGAATCTGTCGGCCAGTATGTTGGCAATATCTGTTGGCTCAGTGTAGGAGGTACCATTGTGCAGTAACTCAGAGCAAACCTGGGTATTGCCATGGAGATTCTTGATATAACTATAGAAGGCTTTGTGATTGTTTTTAGTGTCTGTCACAATTCTGCCTTCATAGCTGGCTTTAGAGGTTTTGATGAGGGATCTCAACTTTTTGTTAAGGTTAATAAGGGAGTTTTTCCAATCTTGGGACGTCACCTTTTTCTGCAACAGTTTCTTCTTTCTATTGTAGAGTTTATTAATGGCAGGGGACCACCAGATCGGCTTCCTTTTTTTTGGAGGTGAGCGTCTTTGTTCTGTTGGGTATGGCTAGTTCCATGCATTTATGTACCTGTTCGTACAGTGCATTGGTGCATGATTCATCAGTCATGCATCTATTTTCCATTGACATGGGTGTTGTGAAGTTAGCCACCTCTGTTTTTAGGAGCCCAAAGGAAGCTATGGAGAAGTTTTTAATGTTGGTTACCTTTGCGGGGGGTGTGGGTGAGATGTGGATTTCCATGGTGATTAGTTTGTGGTCGGATCTAACCAGGGAAGAATTGACTATTAGTGTAGAGGACGGTTGCCCATGTTAGTAATAACCAGGTCAAGGATGTTGATTCCCCTAGTAGGGGTAAGAAGGAGCTGGTCCAAGGCACTGGAATTGTTGAATTCCAGAAAGCGTTGAGCTAGTGTATTGGTGCATGAGTAGTTTTCCCAGTTGATGGAGGGGTAGTTGAAGTCACCTAGTATGAGAGTGTTGGGTTGCACCCTAATAGTTTGCAGGGTGCTTAGGAACGTGGAGTGAGAGTCTTGGGACATGGTTGGGGACCTATAGCAGGCTACGACCTGAATTGCCATCTTACCCATTGTTAGTTGTACCTGAAGTGTCTCAGATGCGTTATGCTGGGCTACTAGTCTGGAGGTGTGCATATCCTTTATGAATATGGAGACACCACCACCTTTGGAGATTTAGTCTATGTTCTGGGGCTGAAAGGTGTGGAATGAGGTATAGCCTGGTAGCACAGGGGTGCTTTCTGCTGCTTTAAACCAGGTCTCCATTACAGCACAAATGTCGATGTTCTCCATTTTGAGGAGTGCTTTGAGCAAGTGCATCTTGAGATTTAGACTTCTAGCGTTGAGCAGCATGACCCTCGGATTGCATTTATTTATAGTTGTTAATTTGGTCTTTGGAACATTGCCTAAAAAAGGCACTATAGAGGTGGCAAGAGCCTTAGCCAGTATCCAGAAACCCAGGGGTGACAGATGCAGCCCATCTCTGGCAGAGCATCGAGGTATGTCAGTCGTGTCATCCCAAGCAGACAGGTACTGGATCCCCTTAGAATGACACCAGAAACTTAGCCAACTGTTGAAGTCAGTCATTTTCTGCTTGTACTGCGGTGTCATTCTAGGCGATGGTAGGATGCTTCTCAGGGCTAGGGTCATACCTGCCTGGGCTACATAACCCGATAGCTCCTCCAGGTCTCTTTTCATGTAGCCCAGGGAGGTGCGTCTCAGGTCATTCACACCCACATGGACAGAGACAGAGTCATACTTGTTGTGGAGTGACCTGAGTTTGTGTTTTATGTGTCAGATTCTGACACCTGATAGCTGACCATTAGCTTCTCATTATTCAACCTAGTGAGTGGGACATCAATGTGCCTCACTATCGAGTCACCTAGGATTAGTGTATTGGGCAAGTTGTTTTGCCTTAGGGGCTTAGGATGAGAGGCGCACTGTGTAGGTGAGCTGTGTGTCTTGTGGTTTGTGCTGTGTTGTGGTGGTTAAGTGAGTTTTTACCTTGGAAGTCTCTGCTGTTTGGGTAGATTTCTGAGAGCCTCTGCAGAGGTGGGTGTGTGGTTTGTGTTTTTATGTGAGAACTGGGCTGTGTGTTGCATGTGTTATGGTACAGGTGTTGACCTTCTCCTCTTGACCAGCTATTCTGTTCTTGGCTTGAGAGTGCATGGCTTCCAGTTTGGATATATAAGTGCATCTCTCACAAGTCTGAGTGTTGGGAGGTAAAAGGAGAGGGTTGTCTGTGTAAATGAGGCTGTTGCTACACTGCCTCAGAATGCCCAAGATCACCAGGTTAATAGGAGAAAGCACAGAGTACTGACCTTTAGACATGCCAGGAGGGTTGGCATTATTAATAAGTACTGGAGCCATTTCTTTATATAGTCCTTTTACAGGAAAAATGTCACTCAAGGTATCTGCGTCTGTACAGAGCACTGCCAAGCACTTGAGGAGAAACTAATATGTAGATCCTGAAAATTTAAGGATGAAGTATTTAGGCAGATATTCTGAAGTTAGAAAGAAATCAAGCAGTACTTAATGAAAAATAAAGAATTAGCTTGTCAGGAATGATGAAAAGAGGGGGAGTCGCATGAATGGCTACTGCCTGGCTACTACTAATGCTGGTCTCAGCACAGCTTCACTCTGTTGGTATACAATATTCCTTTGCTTCTTCTTTCACCAGAAGCAAAATGTTAGCACCAATCCCAAGAAGAGAAGCAGGACACGGCCTGTTTGGTGATTCACAGTCTTGTCCCAGATGATGCAAGGGTCTGCAGGCTTGTAGCCTTTTTCTGGTAGATGCCTCAAATAGCAACCAGACCAATCAGGTACATTAAGCACAGACACTCACTCTCCAACCAGATAGAGTCGGGAATCAATGCACTCTGCTCCTTCTCTCACCAGGATCATAATATAGCACAGATTCAAAGCTGTCACCTATAAAGCAGTTGTTAAGCTTTCTGGTGATCAGCAGTCACCAGGAAATCATGCAACTCCACTCCTTCTCTCACCAGGAAAAAAACAGAAGCACTAATCCCAAGATGACTACTGAGAGGCAAAATGTGGGCTCTCCAATAATTGGTGGTCTTGCAATATATGCTTTTAGGTAAGATGGAAAAAAAAGGTTTATTCTAAAAACTGCAGTATGCATTAGAGGAGTTAGATGTGAAAGTAGGTAACTTAAGTTTTACCTGTGTAAAAGTTAAGTTTTAGTGGAGAGTCACTATTTTTAAAACAGCAAGACAGATTGAAAGGGGGTGGTCACTTTTGTATTCTGGTACTATGGAATGCAGTAGGATGGCCAATAAATTTAAATAGTTGAAGGGGAGTGATTTCACAAAATGATAATTTTGTGCTTACTCACACCAGCCAGTAAAAGCAGAGGGGAAGTGACACATATGGTCAAATTAACATAAGGGGCAAGCAACTAGAAAGGCAGTGGTATTTAAGAACACAACAGTAACCAGGTGGGAGTGTGAGAAAAAATTTCTGTCTGACTCACAAGAGACGGAGCTGTGGTCTCTTTTCAAGTTTTAATATGCAGTTAAAAGCAGAATACAAGTAAAATGCTGTGTTGTTGTGTCTTTCGGCTTTTCCCGGTTAGGGTCGCCACAGCGGAACTCTGGTGTGCTAATGATTGGCAGTTGCCAGCCTTGATGCACAACCTTCAACGATGGTATGCCCATTCACGCATGTCTCCACACAAAAAAAATACTAAAATATAGTGTTTGAACCACAAACTGTGTAAAAAGAAATGTAAAACACTATAAACAGGATGCCTTAAGGAAGAAGCTGCAAAACACTATAAACAGGATGCCTTCCACACAGAAGACACTCTAGCTGAGAATCGAACAGGACAATGTCTTACTATGAGGTGACAACGCTACCGCAGCACCACAATGTAAAACGCTGTGTAAAGAAAACAAATCACAGTATACAAAATAGAAAAAGGCAATAAAGTAATACAAAATACAACAAATAAAAAGCGAACTAACCTTTCCCTCACAGTAAACTGTAGCAGAGTCTGGGTGAGCCTTTCCAGTAAAGCCTCACTGTAATTGGGTACCCTTGCAAGTGACTTTAGCTGGCTTTGTAGTGCCTGGTTGCAGTGAAAAGTACTTTATAGTCTGGGCAAAAGGGGGTACACCTGAGAAAGACTGGCACAGATTTACCTGCTGTGTGTGTGTGTGTGTGTGTGTGTGTGTGTGTGTGTGTGTGTGTGTGTGTGTGTAAAATCAAATCTCAGTGTGTGTGTCAGCTACTTGGAGCAGGGACATGAAGCACTGATTTCACAGAGAGAGTGGTGGAGGACGTGGCTTGGGCACTCAGCTGAGTATTTAACTCTGTAGCTGTGCCAGTGGGGGGCTTTACTGGGGACCTGGGGAGAGACAGAAAGAGAAACCCAGACCCCGGGCTGAGTGTCTTCCCTGTGTGCTCTTAAGGGAAACTGTGCTTGATACAGAGAGGTTTGCATCTAGAAATACTGAATGCATCCATTTTTGTTAGAAATGAGCATCCCTGTCCAGTGTCAGTGGTGAGGATTCAGGCTCCTTGATTACTGGCCCAGAGTGGGGATGTCACATTGATATAAATTCATGACATAATTTAGTATTATTAAGCTGTTTACTGTTTAACTTTCTCTGTTCTCTTACTTTATCTGGTAAAAAACTTGTCTTTCCTAACTTGAGTTGTCCTTTCTAACTTGTTTCCATGCTCACTCTTAATGCTCCCACTACCATCTTGTACTTTTGTAGCAATGCAGTGTTACCTTCTCTTCCAAATGATGTATCTTTTGTCTGATACTTTGTAACCACTGCCAGCCTAGTTAGCAATGAAATATTTAAACAAGTGTTTTAACGTTGTGTTTCATCCTAAACTATAAGTCCTGGCACTTTGTGCTATTTTTTGTTACACGTTTACATTGAACAGTTATTAGGTGGAGCTATTTGCAATTAGGTTAGAGTCATTTTAGAGAAATATAAATATGGGTTTGTTTTTACATGACAAAATGCTCAGAAATAAACTGTGTGAAACTGCTCTCTGAACTGCTAGTTCTGTATTGTATAGGTAGTGAAGTCCCCAGTCTGGGCCAGTAATCAAGGAGCCTGAATCCTCCCTAATCAAGGAGCCTGAATCCTCACTACTGACACTGGAGAGGAACGTTCACTTGGTGTACAAATGGATACACTCTGTCTTTCCAGATGCTGACCTCTCTGCATCAAGCACAATTCCCTTAAGGGCAGACCACACAGTCTGAGGTCTGGATCTCTATGTCTCTCTCCCTCCAGGTCCCCAATAAAACTCCCCACTGGTACAGCTGTAGGGTTAGGTCCTCAGCTGAGTGTCCAAGCCAAGTCCTCCAGCATGCTATCTGTGAAACAAGTGTTTCATGTCCCTGCCCCAAGTAGCTGATATATACACACACTTTAAGATTTCATTTTCACACACACACACACACACACACACACACACACACACACACACACACACACACACACACACACACACACACACACACACCTGGGAAAGGATGGCCAGATTACCCACTCTACCAACTTTGCCCAGACTATAAGGTAAATTCACTACCACCAGTCGGTTAATATAAGGCTCTTAAAATTGTATCCAGTTATACTGAGTGAAAGTAATATTAGTATAAATGGTAATGTTGACCAAACAGCCAGGCTTTCAGGAGTGGCCAGAATTATCACCAAATGAATATGTGTAAGTACTGTGAAAGCTTAAATATTTTCTAAAAAAGGACCAGCCACAATGAAACATTTAAATATATTTAAATAAAAGAATAAGAAAATAATAAATATCTGTTTACAGTAAACACCAGAGTTACAGTCACAGGAATACTGAAATAACACAGCTGGAAAGAGTCACACAGTTACAGAAAAAACAGTACTTCTAATCTCACTATATTTTCCTGACTAATCTAAAGAGAAATAAAATTACTGTTCCCTGGTTAAGTTACTTGCTACGACAAGGCAAGATAATGTGGATGAGTGGTCCTTGTCCTCAGATACAAGACAGAATACAGAATGCTCCTGAAACTTTAGTCTCTTCTAATATTAAAACATTATATCTGGTACTATCCATGTCATTATTGATCACGGATGGGTATAGGATCCGACCTTTGATCCGAGCTGGCTCTACAAGAGACGGCTCCTGAGCTCAAGCTCCTCCCCTTCCCAACATCCCTTGCTACTTATAACCCTCAGATCTTGTTTGCCATGATTTCCAAGGAGACATGTTTCCTGAGCTCTTGCTATTTTAATTCGGATAAGTGCTTTATTTTATTTCCTTTGGGGGTCTTTCACCTTCCTTCTTAACTGCCCTTACTTTTTTAATTCCATTAAGGACTTTCCTCCCCTTCTGATAGTTTTAGACTAGTTTTGTAAGTCCTACCCAGGTTCCCACCATCCTCCCAGTTTTTAGGTGTCCCTCCTTTCTTCTGTGCTTTCTCCTGCCCCATTTGGTGTGTGTGGATGGTGGGTGTTTGTGTGGGTCTAGTATGTCTGAGAAACCCACCAGTTTTAAGCGTTCCTCCTCATGTGGCAGGAAGTTACACCATGCCAACACTCATGAGGAGTGTGTCTACTGCCTAGGAGAGCCCCATTTGGAGGCTGAGTGTAAATTCTGTGCTGGTTTCTACCCCAGGGCTCTCCTAGAGCATAGAAACTACTTAAGGGGATTGTGAAGGTGGGGCCCCTGGTTTCGGGTTCCCTCTCCAAGCCCTCTTTGGATCCTAAGAAGAAGGCTTCCTCCTCTCGGGATTCACCTGCCAAAAAGCCGAGGCTCTCGGATCCTAATTCCCTGGATCTGAGTCCAGCCTCTGTAGCTTTGGGTCCAGGCTCCTCGGCTCTGAGAGCCCCAGTTACTCCTGAGAGATCTGAGCCCTCAGAGTCTCGAGGGTCTTCAGATCCAACCCGACCTAGGCCCCCCTTGGGTCCAACCCAGCCCTCCGATCTAACTTTGGTTCCCTTCCAGTCTTTGGATCTGGCAAGGTCTTCAGATCTGATGGTTTTGTCAGATCTGATCATTATTGAGGATTTCCCATCCACTTCTAAGAGGTTGGATCCTAGATCGACCAGCAGATCACCTTCTGCAGACTGCAGGCCATCGGCTAGGTCAGGTCATTCCTCCATATCCTCTCATTCCACCAGAAGTCTGCTCCCCTCTGACATGAATCAGATGATGAGAAGCTTTCTCAAAGCCCAAACCGAACTGGGCTTGTTGCCATCTCCTAGCCAGTTGCCCAGGAGACCTACGCCATCCACAGAACTCCACTCTCCCTGTCCAACCCACCTCGGCTTGTTTACCCAGAATTAGAGCATCCCCAGGGAGAGGCCAATGGTGTTTGGTATTGCTTCCTTCCCCACACTGTCTGGGTCCCTGGCTGGTTTAGCTCCATTGCTCTCAGAGCTGTCAATGCCTAGGCCTTGTGAGGTCAGCGGGAGTCACTGAAGTGGGGGGGTCTGGTCCAGAGTGTTCAGACTGTTCCCTCCCCATCAGAGCATCTTCTTTAGACAGCTTGGGGCCAATATCATCCTGGGAAGTCAGTGTGGTGTCAGGGTCCCCCCTTCCACCCTAGTAGGCTGTGCCCGGTGGGGACAAGTGGGGGGCTTCTTCCAGCCCATTGGCTTTTCAGGCGATAGAGAGGACCATCTCTGGATAGGAGGCAGCCTATACCTCAGCTCTGGATCCCCCCCAGCCCTGTTCTTCTTTGGGTGGTGAGACCTCGTTATCCATCCAGGGTCAGCCCTCCCATGAGCGTCTTCAGACAAGAATTACCCCCATTGGGGTCCCTTCCTTTTCCGAGTCCTTCCTGGAGCCCACTGTGGAGGAGTCTCTGGAACAGGACATGCAACAGGAGGCACGTGGACTCCCCTCGAGAGTCCCTCACTGAGGACATGGATTTCGAGGAGGGAGACTGGTTCCCTAGACCTCCGCCCGAAGACGTGTCCTTTGGAGACATCCTCGAGATCCTGAAAGAGCGAGGCCATTGGTTTTTCCCCCACCCCTTCTTCAGAGGAATCCGTGTTTCTGAAGGGCTTCGGAATGGGCCCATCTTCCTCCTGGGTGTCTCCCCCTGCAGATGAGCTTGCCCAGCTCATTTCCAGCAGGGCTTGGAAGGAGCTGGGCACATTGAACCTGTTCCAAAGAAAGGTGACAAATTTCTAAGCCCCCCAAAGACAAAACGTTTTTGAGCAAAGGTGTCCCCATTAATGCCATTGTGGTTGCTGTAGCCACCAAAAAGGAGCTCATTGAACAAAGCTCCATGGTCCATCCTGTAAACAGGGAGTCTTGGGCGATTGACCATTTTGGGAAGCATGTGTATGCCTCAGCTACATTCAGACTGAGGACTACAAATTACATGGCACACTTCACATAGCTGCAAAGGGATTTGGTCTCAGAACTCTCCACTTTCCTTTCAGAATTGCTACCTCAGGAGAGCCTTAAGCTAGTCTCTCCAAAGCTATCTATTCTAACATCCCTTGCTAACATCTCAATGAGGTTGATCGCTAATGCTGTGGAGGTTACCTCTCGAGTGGCAGGTACAGGCATTGCTTTTAGGGGTTATGCCTGGCTTCATCTTTGCGGGTTTGAGGAAAATTTCAAGGCGTCTTTTACCAACTCCCCCTTTGATGTATCTACACTGTTTCGTTCCTCAGTCAAAGAAATTGTAATCTGTAGCGACCAGGAGGGGAAAACTCTGTCTGCAGTCGGGATCAAGTTTTCTACTCCCCAGCGATCCTTTTCCAGGAATCAGAGGGTGGTAAGAAACTGTGGTTCCTGGGTGCTCCTCAGGAATCCTCTTCTTCTGGCTGAGGAAGGGGGGTTGATACCAGATGCCACCCCAGAGGCAGAGGAGGTCCGCAGAATCAGGGTTCCCGGAAACCCTTCTCAGAGAAGTTCCCTCAGTGCTTCTGCAGCATTGCCCAGCTCTCCTGCCCTGGAGGCAGTCGAGGGCCATATCTCTATACACAAAATAGCTTGGACAGTTATTACCTCCAATCAGTGGGTGTTAAATCAGTGTGTGTTAAACATAGTATCCAGGGGATACTTCATACCCTTTGTTCAGCCCCTCCAACTCAAAGGTCTGTCCCGGACATTACACCCTGCCAGAGGGAGTTGGCCTTCCTCAAGGTCTAAGACCTCCTTCAAAAAGAGCCATCCAAGAGGTCCTAACAGGACAATGAGGGTCCAGAAATTACTGTCTTTTTGGTGCCCAAGAAAACCTCCCATTTTGGACCTCAGTGTTCTGAATTTGTCGGTCAAGAAGTCAAAGTTCCAGATGGTTATTGTTCAGTCCATTCTGCCGCTTCTGCACAAGGACAACTGCTTGTGCTCAGTGGATCTCAAGGATGCGCACTATCACAAAAATTTGACAGATGCTCCAGGATTTACCTGCGCTTTTGGCTGGGGGCCAGTCACTACCAGTTCAGAGCCCTGTCCTTCAGACTCACCTCAGCCCCCGCCCCGGGTGTTTAGCAAATGTATGGCAGTGGTGGCAGCTCATCTCTGGCTGCAAGGCTTTCAGGTCTTTCCATACCTGGACGACTGGCTCCTCACAGCTGCCACAAGTTATCAACTCACTCAAACCATGGATTGTACTCTCTGTCTCTTTCAGGACCTAGTCATCATGGTCACCCTTCCCAAATCCCATCTTGCTCTGTGTCAGAGCCTGAAATTTATTGGGTCCTTCTGGACATGATTTCAGAGACTCCAGCACTTTCCCCACGCAGAGTCGAGATAATCAGGGAACAGGTCCGTCTTCTGATTCTGGATAGTCCTTCAGCACATTGAATTGTACAAGCCCTCGGGTCAATGGCGGCTGTGATTTCAGTTGGTCCCCTCTCACCAGGCATCACATGAGAGTTCTGCAGTGGCCCCTTGTGGTGCAGTGGTCAGCTCACTTTCAATCCATGTCCATTTCCTTCAGGATTTCTCAGTCTGCAGACATCAACTTGCTTGGTGGTTCCAATCCCAGGACCTTCTTCTAGGCAGACCTTTTAGTCTTCCCATACCCTAAGCCACAGTGACCATGGACTCCTCCCTGTTGGGGTGGGAGGGCATTATCGGTGAAGGATGGTCCAAGGCATGTGGTTCCTTTATGAGACCAAGTTGCATATCAGTGTCTTGGAGGTGAGAGCAGTCCTTCCAATATTGCAAGCCTTCCAAGACTGTCTACCTCTTGGGACTGTTGCAATTCAGTCAGATAACATGGCAGTGGTCTGGTACTTCATCAAATGGGGGGAACATGGTCCTACACCCTATGCAGACAGGCCATGATGGTGTGTGAGTGGACAATGTCTTCTTAGCAGACAATCTCAGCGGATCTATCCCAAGTCCTCACAAGTGGTCCCTGAATCCATCAGTGGGAAGTCAGATATTCGACCATTGGGGTCTCCTTCGCTGCAGTCTTTTTGCCTCCCCCATCAATCACAAATGCAGCAAATACTTTGCCCTGATCCCCTCAATGGGGGAACCACCCAAGGACGCTGTGGTTCACGATTTACTGCACTGACTTCTCTACTCCTGTCCCCCAACTCCTCTCATTCCCAAAGTCTTACAGAAAGCTTGTCACCTGAAGACCCATCTCATCCTTGTTGCCCCCTTCTGGCTTCATCAGATGTGATTTTCCCTCCTTTGGTCTCATCTAAAATATCCACCTTGGATTCTAGATCCATATCCGGATCTCATTTCCCATCCTTGGGGGCTTCCTCTTCCCAACCTCAAGTCTCTTCTGCTGACTGCCTGATACCTCCAGTTCCGATGATTATATCCCAGTCCAGGCTTCCTTCCCCAATTAAGGACATTATTTTGGCCTCTCAAAAGCCTTCTACTAAGAAGGTGTGCTCCAATAAATGGAAGAGATTTTCTATTTAGGCTCAGCAATGTAATTTAGATCCCTTTTCAGCTTCTATATGACATTTTTGTGTTCCTGGCCTCTCTTTCAACAAGGGGCTAGTTTCTCTACAATCAAACTTCAGTTGTCTCTCTGTCTCTCTCTCTGTCTCTCTCTCTCTTTCGGCTTTTCCCGGTTAGGGGTCGCCACAGTGGATCACCTTGTCTGCTCATGATTGGCAGTGGAGTTTTATGGTGTCGAATTGCCAGCCCGGCGCCCACCCTTCCACAGAAAGCACACGCACACTCACAGCTTGGGCCAATTTTTTTGCATGTCTAATCCATTTGCAGCATGTCTTTGGGGATGTGGGAGGAAACTGAAGCACCTGGAGGAAACCCATACGACCACAGTGAGGACATGCAGACTCTGCACAGAAGACACCCCAGCCGAAAATCAAACTTCAGTTGGCTGCTATATCTAATTTCCATTTCAATGAAAGTCCCACTTTCTGTTCTGGGCTGTACAGGGTCTTTCTCAAAGAAGTTTTTTTTTTTGCTCAGGCCTACTATCAAAAATCCTTTCCCTCTGTGGGGCCTTACTCTGGTGTTGCAGTCCGTTACTCAACCCCCTTTTGAGCCTGCGGCTACCTGTGACCTCAGGTTCCTATCTTGGAAGACAGCCTTTTTGGTAGCTATTACCACAACCAAAAGGGTTTCTGAATTGCAGGCTCTTTGCATCAAGCCTCCCTTCATGATTTTTCATAAGGATAGGGTATCCCTTAGAACAAATCCTTCCTTCATTCCTAAGGTGACCTCAGAGGTTAATCTTAACCAGTCTATTCGGCTCCTTGTCTTCTTTCCCAAATTTTCTAATAATGGGGAGTATAGGCTGCATTGTCTGGAAGTACATAGGCAGTTGCTTTTCCTTTCAAAAGAACAGAACATTTCTGAAAATCTGATCAGCCTTTTGTGACTTTTTCTCAGGCTAAAAAAGGTCAAGCAATTTCCAAGGTTTCTAATTAGATAGTCAGCTGTATTGCTTACATTTCTGACAGCAATCACATGGAGCTCCCCAGACCAATTAAAGCTCATTCTACTAGGTCAGTGGCCACATCTTAGGCTTTCTTGGCAAAACTGTCCTTAGATGACATTTGTGCTGCTGCTACTTGGTCTAATCCCCATACTTTTGTGACACATTATAAGTTGGGCCTGGTGTCTAGTGGCAGGGCTTCCTTTGGTTCTTCTGTGCTCCAGCATGTCCTTCCATGAGACCTCCCAGCGTTGTTGGTAGCTGGGGACTCTGACCCATCCATGATCAATAATGACATGGATAGCACCGGGTAAAGAGTTATGTACTTACCATAACTTGGAATCTGGGCTATCCAATGCCATTATTCATCACATTCCCTCCCTCCTTCCCCCTCCTTCTGGAGTCTGAGGAGTTATGGAGGAAGTTTTCCTTAGTAATCCTTTCCATTCTATTAGCAGTCCTCACTACTTTCTGTTTTCTATCCAGCAAACTCAGTCTGAGGGTTATGGGTAGCAAGGGATGTTGTAGTGCCAGCTCAGATTCGAGGTTGGTTCCTATACCCATCAGTGATGAATAATAACACAGGATAGCCCAGATTCCAAGTTATGGTAAGTACATGTTGTTCTTCTTTCAGCTTTTCCCAGTTAGGGGTCGCCACAGCGGAACTCCGGTCTGCTAATGATTGGCAGTAGATTTTTTACAGGTGCCAAGGTGCCAGCTCAATGCCCAACCTTCAATGAAGGCATGCCCATTCTACGCATGTCTTTCGAACCCCCACTCGACCGCGGGGAGGACAATCTCTTTATGTACAGAATGACATCACATGCATCCGGTCATCTGACTCTGTTTCATGCACTGTCCCCCATCATTAGAAGATACAAAGGTTTAGCACCTATGTGCTACAATATACACAGATAGAGCTTTGCTCAGATGTGGTGCAGGTGCTGGAAGTCATAAAACCATTTCACATTTCCTACAGGAGCTACAACCTATTCCCTAGCACAGACATTGCACCTCTGGCTTCATTCAAAACTGTGGGATAACATCTTTATGGCTTAAGCCATAAAATAATTTAATTCCATTTATATAGTTGAAGTTTAAGATTAACCTCTTAGTTTCCAGTCCTCTGTTAAAACATATACATTTAATTCAGTCACAATAAGACATGTACATTTCTTTTCCACCTAGCAGGGCACACTGTTGATACATTTTCATACAAGCAAACCTCACAGATACATTTTCAGCACAAGCATCTGTACAAATCAGTTTGATATATAAATGACATATAATTATTTACAAAATTCCAGCTAGCTGTGCAGGCACATCACACATCCACTGCCCTACTTCTCCTGGCATGGCTGGCAGTACCTCTTATCATCACAAGGATCGTGATAGAACAAGGTGAGGAGGAACCTGGATGAACCGGGATTTGTTGCAAATGGCTTCCATTTTCCTGCTTTGCATCAGTTTTGAAATTATTTTGACTGAGATGGTTAAGATGTTTTAAAATATGCTTTTCTGTCTAAATGTTAGAGTTGTACATTTGCTGCTGAACATTTGATGTGTTTGTTTTTGAAATTAAATAGACGGGCATTTTCTTGTTGATAGTGATTGTGCTGAGTAAGAGGTCCTGTCAAAGGAGTTAAGGTTAACACTTTAGCAATAACCCTCAAGTGGGTGTAAGTGTCTCAGGATTAACCCACAGTTGATGTGACTTAATATAAGGCTGAATCCAGTCTTGGGTTATTGCTATTATACAGTGACATCATTTAAGTAAGAAATTACTTACCTTTCTTAAATAATGTCTTTGTATAATGGGTCTGCAGTGTTCTACATTCTTTCACATTTGCTAATCTGAGCATGCGTGTGGAACATGCTTCCCCACGCTTGCAGAATACATCAGTGATGTTCAGGAAAAACAATGGAGAAAAGTCTCTGTTTTTTTTTTTATGCTGTTAATGCTAGAAACTTGTACAAGGCTCAACATAATGGGGGGGGGGGGGGGGGAGAAAGGTCCAAAAATAGGGACAGATTTTATTGCTCTTATAAACTTTGAAAGTTACTGAAATAGGAGGTTTTGTATTTGCATGCATTTTTGAAGAGTATGAAGCTTAAACCTCAAATGTCTGTTATTATTTAATGACTTCAAGATGCAGGGCCTTGTCAGAAAAGTACATTTTTTATGAGGAAAAGACCAAAAATATGAGACAAATTTTAGAGGTGTGAGTGTCTGCGGAGACTTTAGGGGGGACAGTGCAGAAATTCAAGGAAAAACAGGTATGTTTCCAATTCTTTAGTTTTGTAGAACTTTCCTGATTTTTTTTTTTGTATTTTGCTCTGTCCTCTAAGCATATGCTAAAAGAGTAGTCTGGCTGCTCAACGGTGCTTCAGCGGCCGGCCATTTTTCTGTTGAAATATGCTCTATTTACAGTGGGCACTCTGACTGGGCTGTCCAATCAGCGTGCACATTTTTGAATGGCACTGAGTTGCTGTTGTATAATGACCAATTAACCTTTTTGTCTAAGTCTTAATCATACTGCATGTGTGTTGTGATTTGGTGAATGGGTAATAATGTGAGCACTGAGGCTTTTATTGTAGCATACCTTAATGTATGTTGGTAAACTGTATTTGAATTGGACTGCCAGTGGTTGTTTGATGCAAGTGGTTTAGGTTATTTTTATGCAAAAGCATAGCAAGGGTGGAGCGAAGGGGGCAGCTGCCCTGGGTGCAAGGTGTTAGGGGGGGCATGATCGGTACATATGGTTTCTCTATTCTATTCTGCTGAAATGCACAAAAGATCGGACACCAGCTGGGCACTAGAAGACCCAGCTTTAGCTCTGTTAGTAAGTGAAAAAGACTCGCAGCATCACAGTAGTCAAAAGTAAATGCCTGCAAGTGTGTTTTGAGAAGAACTGTAGTATGGTGCATTGCGGCCTGGAAGACAGATGGTGTACTAATTTATAACCCAGACCGATATATAACCAGCAGCTGATGTCCTTCTAGGTTTGAATAGGTCACTTACAGAATGGACAAGTTTGTGTCTTGCAGCATATTTAAATGTTTGCTATGCTTGGACTTGGGCTGCCCGGAGGCTATTGTGGATGGTTTAGGTTGCTTACATTTTTAAGTGACAATAAGTGAACCAAAGACAGAGCACCAAACAGCTCACCATACTAGCCAGAAGAAATGTTTGATACCTGGTGATGATAGGATGCATTACCTGACAGCACCAATTACAGTCCGACCTGGAACCTGATCATCATCCTATGTTCCTCCAACATAACCTCTCGACATCTTTGCTCAAGAATTCTACCAAAAGACAAAAATAGTGTGGGTGGGTGACAACACCAAAACAAGACATGGTTTGTAAATGTTACTCTAATCAAGTTAATAGATGAACTGGTTTTGATTCAAGCTCCATTTGTTAAAAAATAAGAAGTGTGACACTCTAGGTCTGGCATTATTGACCAACTATAATCATTATTTAAAAAAAATCAAAAATGTTAATAGCGATTTATCAAAAGTATGAAGCAAAAAAAGGGATGGTTGAGTAATATGTTTTGTAGGTTTGAGTGAATGGATAAAAAATGAGTAAGAGTGTTTATTGTAGCACATGGATAACAGAATGAGTAAGAGTGTTTATTGTAGCACATGGATAACAGAATGAGTAAGAGTGTTTATTGTAGCACATGGATAACAGAATGAGTAAGAGTGTTTATTGTAGCACATGGATAACAGAATGAGTAAGAGTGTTTATTGTAGCACATGGATAACAGAATGAGTAAGAGTGTTTATTGTAGCACATGGATAACAGAATGAGTAAGAGTGTTTATTGTAGCACATGGATAACAGAATGAGTAAGAGTGTTTATTGTAGCACATGGATAACAGAATGAGTAAGAGTGTTTATTGTAGCACATGGATAACAGAATGAGTAAGAGTGTTTATTGTAGCACATGGATAACAGAATGAGTAAGAGTGTTTATTGTAGCACATGGATAACAGAATGAGTAAGAGTGTTTATTTTAGCACATGGATAACAGAATGAGTAAGAGTGTTTATTGTAGCACATGGATAACAGAATGAGTAAGAGTGTTTATTGTAGCACATGGATAACAGAATGAGTAAGAGTGTTTATTGTAGCACATGGATAACAGAATGAGTAAGAGTGTTTATTGTAGCACATGGATAACAGAATGAGTAAGAGTGTTTATCGTAGCACATGGATAACAGAATGAGTAAGAGTATTTATTTTAGCACATGGATAACAGAATGAGTAAGAGTGTTTATTGTAGCACATGGATAACAGAATGAGTAAGAGTGTTTATTGTAGCACATGGATAACAGAATGAGTAAGAGTATTTATTTTAGCACATGGATAACAGAATGAGTAAGAGTGTTTATCGTAGCACATGGATAACAGAATGAGTAAGAGCATTTATTTTAGCACATGGATAACAGAATGAGTAAGAGTGTTTATTGTCGCACATGGATAACAGAATGAGTAAGAGTGTTTATTTTAGCACACGGATAACAGAATGAGTAAGAGTGTTTATTGTAGCACATGGATAACAGAATGAGTAAGAGTGTTTATTGTAGCACATGGATAACAGAATGAGTAAGAGTGTTTATTGTAGCACATGGATAACAGAATGAGTAAGAGTGTTTATTTTAGCACACGGATAACGGAATGAGTAAGAGTGTTTATTGTAGCACATGGATAACAGAATGAGTTAGAGTGTTTATCGTAGCACATGGATAACAGAATGAGTAAGAGTATTTATTTTAGCACATGGATAACAGAATGAGTAAGAGTGTTTATTGTAGCACATGGATAACAGAATGAGTAAGAGTGTTTATTGTAGCACATGGATAACAGAATGAGTAAGAGTGTTTAACGTAGCATACTTAATGTATATTGTGATTGGATGTGTCATGGCTTGGGACTATTTGCTGCAGACACTTTAGGATACTAACACATTTATGTAAGCCTAAACCAAAATACCAAACAGCTCGCCATAGTCAGAGGAGCAGTACAAGCCTCCTGTGGTCTGTGTATGAGGTTTGGTGAGACAGGGTTTTTGTATGACTGGCCACCCTGATGTGGCACATATGCTTCTCAGTGTACCAGCACTACTAAATGCCTGAAGTTTCTCCAGTTATCTGTGGGACTGCCCATCTTATAACCCTTGTGTTTTTAGCATTGAAACTCTTATTAAATGGAGCTGGGCTGTGTTGTAACACGCCAAACAGGAGGCTGCATGATAATGTGTTGAGACAGTGCACAACCACGGGTTAACTAACTTTATATTAAGTGACCATGTAGACTTGTAGATGGGATATCGTTTGGGGAAGGGTAGCATGAATGACTGCAGGTGGGTGAGACACCATTGAGGTTGGTGGGTCAGTAGTGTGGGACCTTATAGTACAAACTGGAAAGAAAATTTGCTACACCGCTTCTTACTGATACAGTAGTAGTTCAGCTAAATTGGTCAGAGTCTGATAGCTCTTGTCGAAGAGTAAGGCCATGAGCTGTTAACGAGCTGCTTTCTGTAGACCAGAGTTTGATTCTACCAGTCTTTATTTGTCTGCTGTGTGACTCTCAGCAAGGCAGTAAGCCAGATGTAGCTCCTGAGCAGAATCTGTCCATACGGATAAATGCACTAATCTGTTTAACAAGTAAGCCACTGTTGCTGATTTCCCACCCACTCATTCTGGCTTTGGGAGACTTGAGCTGGGGTGTGGTGCCCTCTCTTTATACTGACTTCTTCCTCTTCCCTCACAAAGCTTTGAGAATACTCAGATCTGAATATATTTAGAGAAGCTACTTTCTTTTTTCCCCTCCTATCAGCTTACATTTGGAGGGCCACATTCTCTTTCTCTCTCTCTCACTCTCTCTCTCTCTCTGTCTCCTTGAAAGTTAAATCACGGCCTTCCCCGTTACCTTTCAAGCTGCATGGTATTTAATTTTCCAGGCAAGTAAACTGTAGAGTTGTATGGGTAGATGCCAATTTTATGCAGGGATTCTCCCAATGTCCCTAACGGAGGGATGTTTACCACATCTGGAGGAGGAAGGGTCCTGAACTGTGGAGATCAAGCTGGACATCAGGCATTCTACAGCTGAAGTAATACAAGTCAAGACTGTTGCAACAGTCATCTACTCAAAACATCTGCTGTTATGTTACATTATTGCACATTTGCATTCTCAATAGTATTTACCTTTTTGTGCAAGAAAGTGGAATGATTAAGAAGAGGATATGGTAGATCTCATGACTGAGGCAGTAAGGTAATCAGGATACTCTAGAAACTGAGGGATAATTAAGTACTATAAAATCTAGAATTGGAAAACATAAGGGAAGGGCATACTAAACTTCCAATAATTACTTATTTCATAAAAAAATTTAAGCAGTGATGACATTGTAGATCAGGATATACCCTGGCTCAAAAAGTAAAAAAGAATGTACTTTGGATTATGATTTGATGGCGTCTGGGTATGTTTTTTTAGTGTCATTTCTGAAATGTGTTGCAGACATTCATACCATCATATTGCTCTTTATTGAATTCAGGGGCACTTCTTGATTTCTTCTGCATTTTTATGAACTCTTGAGGTCCACAGTTCTGACTACGTTAGTGGTATTTCTACTTTGTAACTGTATGAATGCACCTTTCTAGACCTGTCAGGTACCAAACAAACTGAGCACTAAGGTGTCTCTCTTAAAGACTTATTTCACTTAAAATGGGTCAAGTATTCTAGGAGTCTTTTTTTCTAATAGGAATTATGTTTTGTTCCCAGATTATGTGTAAAACTTTTTCCTTAAAGTCAGTTTTAGAAGATACGGTGTAGAGCTCAGCATGTTTAGTTTTGAAACTGAAACTATTATTTTAATTTACTCTTTGCTTACATATATAATCCCTTTCAAGGTGACTGAGAATGAGAGCCTTTCCTGATACTTAGTAGCACAAGACAGAGAAACTAATCTGGTCAACAATAGGTAAATAAAATAAATACATAGGTATCTGCTGATTTAATTTTAATTAAAGTTAACATGACATGTAAATGAACCATGCAGAGCTTGTTTTAAATGCCTGAAAGCTCTTACAGTGGTCTAAAGTGAAGTAAATCCAAAAAACAATATAGAGCCGCTTTACTCACTGTACATTATAAAAGCTTGGAACTCAGTTACTTCAGTTATATTAACAGAAACAAACAAAAGCCTCTTTCTGCAAAAGTTAAAAGACTACCTACAAACAATAGCCAACTGCTCATGTAACAGGTAACAGAATTAAGTATTATTACTGATAATACTCAGAAAAGCAAAGCTATCATCTTGTATACCTTTTATCTTCACTACTTTGGGTGTGGGAGGATGGCATAATGGTTAAGGTTTTTACCTTACAGATGTGAGGTGCAGGGTTTGATTCTCACATGGGGTAATGGGCTAGCCTTGAAATGGCTCACAAAGGCAGTCAGCCTATGAACCTAGCCAACTCCTTTTCTTCTAAGCCTATCACTAATATACATCGTGCGTGTGTCTGCGTGTGTGTGTGTGTATATATATATATATATATATATATATATATATATATATATATATATATATATATATATATAAATGGTTCTACCTGACATGGTCGACAGCTCATATGACTGAAAGCTCACATGGTCGACAGTTCATTTGATCGACATGAATTTTAGGTGGGGGGCTTTGCCCCCCACACCCCCCCTAACTTATATATATCAACTCCAAGGTCGCACAACATGGGGGAGGGGGGCAAATTCGACATGAATTTTAGGTGGGGGGCTTTGCCCCCCACACCCCCCCTAACTTATATATATCAACTCCAAGGTCGCACAACATTGGGGAGGGGGGCAAATTCATGTTGATCAAATGAACTGTCGACCATGTGAGCTTTCAGTCATATGAGCTGTCGACCATGTCAGGTAGAACCATATATATATATATATATATATATATATATATATATATATATATGTATAAAATCTCCAAACATTCAGTCTTAAGTTTATTGGAAACTAATGACAACAACTGTATTGGCTCAGTATATGCGTTATTTTCATTGCAAATGCCAGTGTATGGTAATGCCTGCAAATTTATATTCTATATATGTAATATGTTTTCTCTGCATGCAGCACAATGTTTCTAAAGTACCAAAATGAACATAAGTTGTATTAACCTTGGAAATTGTTTCCCCCGACTCTGTATCATTCTATCCTGGTGAACAACAGGGAAACAACTAAATATTGTCAGTGAAGGTACTGAGGAACTGTTGCATTTTATATGCAGAAACGAACCAGGTAAATACAGTAAAAAGTATCATAAATATTATGAAAAGTTACAGGAATATAAATTGTAAACACAGAAGTTAGCAATGGCAAAACTAAGCCTTATTGAGAGAGAGAGAGCACATAATGGTGATGCATTTATCATTGACATTCTAAAAAGGAATGGAAAATTTAAAAAAGTTAGAATGTTGGTATGGATATGGTAGAATGTGCTTTATATTCCAACTGTTGCATAAGAAAGTAAGCCTTCAGCGTGGGTTGCTACATTCTGATAATTTTTTTTTTTCTTTTAAGTTAAGAAGAATACAGATTTCAGCAAGTTTCAGAGTCAACAATTATCACTTGGGACCTACACTTATTCTGAAAGTGACAAGACTTTGCCAGATGAGAAAATATTCACAAGACATGACCCTGTGCAGAATGACAGCAGGCAGGATAATTGTCTGGAGTACAACAAAGGACTTAATGCGAAAACTAATGTGGAAGAGCTTCTGGAAACTTGTAATGAATTTACACTTAACAGTAACAGCTTAACTGCTCATTTAATCCACAGTGTAGAAAGACAAAATAATAGTTTATCAGAACCCACAGAGAAATTTAGTAGAGAAATCATCATGTGTGACAATGTATCTACAAGAGAAAGCTGTGTATGCAGTTATCACAGCATTTACAGTGGACAGAAACCCTCTAAAGTTTGTACATATGACAAGGGATTTGCAGATGGAAGAAGTCCATCAGTGCATCTGAGTGACCACAGTGGACAGAACCCCCACAGATATGCCACATGTGACAAACCTTCGGCAGCACTTGAGATTTCCCACACTGGACAGAAATTCTACAGATGCAGTATATGTGACAAGGGTTTTTTATATAAAACCAGTCTGACTGCTCATGAGATTGTACACATTGGAAAGAAGCCGTATAAATGTAGCACATGTGATCGACTGTTTTTATATAAGAGTAATTTGGCATTGCATGAAATTATCCACAGTATGCAGAAGCCTTATAGATGTCCTACTTGTGCCAAGGGTTTTGTAAGGGCAAAGAGTTTAGCAGAACATGAGGGCATTCATCGTGGACAGAAGCCCTATAATTGCACTTTATGTGACCAGGGTTTTACATTTAAAAGTAGTTTGGTACGGCATCAGAATATTCATACCAGTCAGCGACTATACAAATGTGCTATATGTGACAAGGGATTTATAAGTAAGAGCAATCTGGCAGCCCATGAGACTGTCCACACAGGGCACAAGCGCTATAAATGTAGCACATGTGACAAGGGTTTTACACGCAGAGATTGTTTGGAAGCACATGAGAGTATCCACACTGGACAAAAGCGCTTTATATGCAGCACATGTGGCAAGGGTTTTGCACGCAAGGACAATCTTGCATCTCATGAGACTATTCACACAAGGCAGAAGTCCTATATATGTAATATGTGTGACAAGACTTTTACCCGCAAAAATAGTTTGACACTTCATCAAAGGAGTCACGGTGTGAAGGAAACATATAAATGCTCTATATGTGATGTGGCTTTTACACTTAAGAGTGACCTGGTACGTCATAAAAGTACCCACGTTACGAAGCCACAGTATAACTGCACCATATGTAAGAGAGCTTTTATAAATGAGAGCAGTTTGACACGGCATGAGATTACTCACAGTGGACAGAAACCCTATAAATGTACTATATGCAGCAAGTGTTTTATAAGTAAAGGTAATTTGGTACAACACCAGGTCATTCACTCTGATCATAAGCCCTATAAATGTACCGTATGTGACAAGAGGTTTTCACACCAGATTAGTTTGGCATCCCATCAGAGTATCCACAGTGGACAGCAGCCCTATGACTTTATGACGTGGCAAGACTTTGTACAGATAAATACAGTTTAGCAGTACATTGTACTGACTGTAATGGCAGCTCAAAATAGTGGGCTAATGTACACGGATTACAAAGTCCATTGAAAACGTGGGAGAAACGGACAGTTGCAGGTTCTGTAAAACAGAAATGGAAACAGTTACACATCTTGTTGCTGGGTGTGATACACTCATGGTTGTGGGTCTTGTATACTGAAAGGCACAATGATGTTGGAAGACTGTGCAGACTTTGCAAAACAGAAGTAGATGGAAAGCACTGGAAACATGAACCACAAAGCATTATTGACAATGGAAAGTTTGTATAACATGGGATCGTCTTTAACCAATAGTTAAAAAATAGGTGCAAGAAATCCAGATGTAGTAGTCCAGGGAAAAAAGAATAGAAATGAATCATTGATCAATGAAGTGGCTAGACCCAGTGATTACAGTGCCTTACATACACAGAGAGAGACACGCAGTCTTAAAATACCAGGATTTGCAAACAGAAACAAGAATACTATAGAAGAAAGATCCCCAGACAGTGCCAGAAGTAGTAGGCACATCATGATTAGTAAAGGAGGTTGCAGTCATATTTAGATGCGTCACCAGTAGTACATGTAACTATGTATGAACTAATAAAGGGGGCAGTTCTGGGCACATTGCAGGTGATGAGAAGAGCACTCTTGGCCAACATCAAAAACTGAAGCAATACTGATTTAATGAAGCTTAAGTATGCCCTGACTTTGGAATGGGGTTCAATTCCCATCAAGGTAAAAAAAATAAAAGCATTTCAAGAAATTAAATCAACAGAAAGAAGAAAGTATATAAATCTGGGGATGAAAAGATAAAGAAAATTGGGAATTCCACAATTAAACTTTCAAGTATGTAGAACTGCTGGATCCAAAACCCCATGTTGGTCATGATTTGATGCGTGAATGGCTAAGGAGGGGTGGATTAACTCAGAAGATCAGAGGGTAATAATGACAACTCCAGAATGTAAACTATGGACTTGTTGGTTCAGAAAATCTATAGAAGAATGGAAAACAGATGCAAGTTCTGCAGCACAAACCTAGGTATACATTTTGTTCCAGCATGTGATACATTCATGACTGACGGTGTCTGAAAGACACAATAATGTGGCATGGTTGTGTACAAGCATTACAGTAGGCAAGCAGCTGAGAGGCACTGGAAGCAAACTTTTAAATAATTATTGAAACTGAACACACATTGTGATCATGTGGGATCTCCCAGTAATAGAAGTTAATAAAATAGATGCAAGTAAGCAATATATTGTAGTGGAAGAAAAAAGTGAAAAGCCGCATTAATTACTGAAATATATATACCTAATGTTAAAGTGCCATACTTAATGAAAGAAATAAAATTACAGAATATCAAAATATACATGCAAAAATGAGCACTGTGGAAAAGGGACCCCAACTCATTCTAGCAGTAGTAGGGGCAGCTGAGCTAATAAAAAAGAAATTCCAGGCATATTTCCATATGCAATATAAACAGTTAACTCCATATTATGTTCAAAACAAGGCAGTTCTGGCTATGTAGTGAGCACTGAGAAGAGCACTTTCTCAGACATCAAAAGACTGGAGTAAAACTGACTTGGGTAAGGGCAGCATTAAAGTTTATAAAGAGTGTGTTACATGTCCGTCCAGATGTTAAAAATTGTAAGTATTTGAAGAAATGAAGGGGGGGGGACATACAAATGGATTATATATAACTGGCATTTATATATAGTTATATTCTAACAGAGCACTGGAATTTTCACCCTAGGCAGAACCCATACAGTGTGATATAGCAAGAGGTTTTAACTTGTGTATGCAGTTCAGCAGCATATACTGCACTAACTGTACAAGATTGAAGGAACACTGACGGTAACACTGAAAACTTCTCTGACATCCAGTAGTAAATTTCAAAGTATAAATCAGCTTTTCCCCATCAACATTGATGTAATCAGTCTGCCACAGAAAGTATTATAGAACAAGAAAAAAAAGGTATATTCTTTCATGAAGTCAGTTTATGGTAGCATTTTTCAAACCTGATGGAAGCATGACCCTCATGTGGATTGGTTATCTGTACCAATCTGCTGTAGTGGAACTTCGTACATGACTACTGATGGAGGCATGACCCTTGCTCGAATTGGTTATCTGCACCGGTTCTGCTGTAGTTGAACTTCATAACTGACTCCTGATAGAGCCATGACCCTCATGTGGATTGGTTGTCTGCACCGATCTGCTGTAGTGGAACTTCGTACATGGCTCCTGATGGAGGCATGACCCTTGCTCGAATTGGTTATCTGCACCGGTTCTGCTGTAGTTGAACTTCATAACTGACTCCTGATAGAGGCATGACCCTCATGTGGATTGGTTGTCTGCACCGATCTGCTGTAGTGGAACTTCGTACATGGCTAATGGAGGCATGACCCTCATGCGGATTGGTTATCTGTAACGATCTGCTGTAGTGGAACGTCGTACATGACTCCTGATGGAGGCATGACCTTCATGCGGATTGGTTATCTGTACCAATCTGCTGTAGTGGAACTTCGTAACTGACTCCTGATAGAGCCATGACCCTCGTAGATTGGTTATTTGCACCGATCTGCTGTAGTGGAACTTCGTACACAAATCCTGATGGAGGCATGATCCTCATGCGGATTGGTTATCTGTAATCTGCTGTTGTGAAACTACGTACATGACTCCTGATATCCATAAATCCAAACACAGTGGACATTCTGAATCATGAAGCATGTCTACTGACAGATTAGTAGGTGTATTTATGAATAACGATAAGATGGAAATTAAGACAGAAATGGTCTATAGATAAGTAGTAATAGAAAGTGGAAAGAAAAAAAATAGAGGGGGTGAAGGCTGGCGAAACAAGAAAAACTGCTTTAGAAATTAGAGGGAATGTCACAAAGCAAAGTGAGTTACACCATATTAATATATAATCTGGTGTCACTGTGCTCTACATTTTATTTTCCATCTTTTTTCCTTGAATTAACAAGCTGTAATGCAAGTATTTATTTGTATGTGTGGTACAGCTGCCTCTAAGTGCTGATCTGTTTACAAGATCTAGTATATATATATATGTATATACCCGCGGTGATGGTGCTGTGGTAGCGTTGTCGCCTCACAGTAAGACACTGTCCGGTTCGATTCTCAGCTAGAGCGTCTTCTGCTTGGAGACATGCGTGAATGGGCGTACCTTAGTTGAAGGTTGTGCATCAGGGTTGGTAACTCGGCACGTAAAAAGCCGAAAGACACATCATGATATATATATATATATATATAATACACACATGTCAAAACAGAAGAAAATGTGATTTGGATAGTAGAATATGAAATAAGTGTAATTTTGTGTAAATACTTTGCAAATAGCATGAAAAGAAATACAGCTGATGTTTACTTCTCTACTACTGTTAAGAGCTTATCTTTTTGTTTGTTTAAAAAAGTGAAAGCTATGCTTCTTTTAGGACTAACTAGTCTGTGCTTTCTTCTCTTCTTTTGTGCAGAAATAACAATGTAAAATTAACTTCATGTTGTAGCTGCCTATAAAAGCAGTACTAATTATCTGCCTATTGCCTGATTTGTGGATGAAAAGGGTCCCAAGACCAACCCATCTACCCAGTTAAGTAAACTATAGAACAAGTAAACTGTGACCTAAAACTGTAAGCTGAACGGCTGACATGGTAGCTCAAGATATTGGACTCGTCTTGAGATGGTTAAAATATTGCTGAAAAAGAGGGAGATGCAGACACATGTAAGTTCTGTAACACAACTACAAATAGCTGTACAGTTTGTGGCTGGCTTTTAAATATTTATAGTTAAATGTTTTTATGAAGAAAGATGTGTAACAGGGTGAGATTAACACAGTGGAAACAGTAAACTTTACAGTTGATAACTGGCAGAAAATCACTGGGAGCATGAACAGTAAAGGTTCACTGACAATAAAGAAGTGATCACTTGGGATATTCCAGCACCAGGTGTCATGTAGAAGGAAACAAACCAGGTAAACCAACTATTGTTTTATTGCCTTCTTTCTTTCTTAACTATGTAAGTGACCATTGTCAGCATGACTCCAGGTCAATCATACAAGTATAATAAATAAAACAGACATCAAACTGCAGACACTGCTACAAGTATAGGAATACAACAAATAGTGGTGTATACATCACTGATAGATAATGTATGTGAGCATTGGTACAAGTATAGGAATACAGCAAACAGTGGAATGTGTACATCACTGATAGATAATGCATGTGAGCATTGTTACAAGTATAGGAATACAATAAACAGTGGAGTATACACATCACTGATAATGTGTGTGAGCATTGTTACATGTGCGTGAGCATTGTTACATGTATAGGAATACAACAAACAGTGGAGTGTATACATCACTGACAGATAATGTACGTGAGCATTGTTACATGTGTAGGAATACAACAAACAGTGGAGTGTATACATCACTGACAGATAATGTACGTGAGCATTGTTACATGTGTAGGAATACAACAAACAGTGGAGTGTATACATCACTGACAGATAATGTATGTGAGCATTGTTACAAGTATAGGAATACAACAAACAGTGGAGTGTATACATCACTGACAGATAATGTATGTGAGCATTGTTACATGTATAGGAATACAACAAACAGTGGAGTGTATACATCACTGACAGATAATGTATGTGAGCATTGTTACAAGTGTAAAGAAGAAGACAAACAGTGCAATGTAACTTATCGTTTGGATGAGGCATTAAACCCCAAGGTCCATGAGGGGGTTACTTTATATAGGGATTATTTACGTATTTCTATATTTTCTATATTTTTAATGTTCTGTTACTTACATTTTTTTACTCCCCTACACCTTCTGCCCCAGTCTTATTTCATTATGTTCTGTTCCTTACATTTTTATACTCCCCTACACCTTCTGCCCCAGTCTTATTTCATTATGTCATCCTCACCCCTTATATCATTAAACAATAGGTCTTCTTATCTTTTCTGTAATACCATATTGCTACAGTCAGAATGTTATTTCATGTATCTATATCTACCTTACTACACCCTATATAGTTGCCATACAATACCATATGCCTGTCCATTCCTTCAAAAATCTTCCATTTGTAAGTTTTTAAATTTTATCCAGAACATCTTATTTTGCAGCCCGGAAAGAAACAATATGAAATGACTTTGTATATGTTACACATTTTGTCTTCCAGTACATTATATTTCCTATTTCCTTTAGCAGACAATTTGTTTAACAGAATTCTCCACAAGAAGTACCACCCCACACACACACACACACACACACATGCGAAACCTTCAGATCGCATTCGTCTTTCTTTTACTGTATTCTGTACATCATTCGCCAATCCCTCTCAAGGATAAATTGAAAAAAAAGTCTCTTCCCTTATTTTCTTCTACCAGCTTCTGCTCTTTCCTTTTACTTTGCTCATATTAATCTTCCACATTCTTATTTTTCTTTTGTACTCTATAATATTTTCACTTCCCGTTTTATTTTTCCTCTTTCTATCCACATATATATTCATATCTCCTAGATGACAGAATTCCTACTATTTGATCAGAGTTTGCCTTTATTATCCAAAAATAAATGAATTGACACCAACAAAAACTACAGGGTGTTAAATTAAGACACTCACTTTCTTTACCACTGTAAACAATTCCTTTTTGACAAGGTTTAACCTTGATCCCCCTGCAAAAAAAAAAAAAACTTTCTAAAATTTATTTTTCATAGAGCTGGGAAATATAAATATTATGCTACTTCTCCTAGACTGTAAATGTTTAACACACAGAGACGTGTGTGTGTGTGTGTGTGTGTGTGTGTGTGTGTGTGTGTGTGTGTGTATGTGTATATATATATATATATATATATATATATCTATAGTCTATATTATAACAATGAACGATCAAATGAACGAACGTTGCTATATCAAATTCAAAAGTTCGAATTCACAAGACATCGAACAACCAGAACAGAGATTTTTTTTTTCGCAGTGAAAAAAAATTGCTGTTCCCCCACTTACATATACCAACTCCGAGATTGCACTACAGTGACCAAAATGGCAAACTGACGGAAGCGGCCAAGCGACTTCTTTCCCAGGGAAAGAATTCACTTATATGCCGCTTTGTCATTTTGCCTTTTCAACATTTCAAGTTCGACCAAGACGCATTCGACAAAATGCGCCTTTGGTCATCTGATAGGAACCCTATATATATATATATATATATATATATATATATATATATATATATATGTATATATATATATATATATATATATATATATATATATATGTATATATGTATATATATATATATATATATATATACACTCCCTCATTCATCCATTCAGTCAAGGCTTCCAAAAAGCTTTCCTTACAAATATTCTCCAGTATAAAAACATATCACAAACCATCTAGCCTAGATGCTGACTTTTCTTTCTGTTATGTATTACCTCCTCCAATTATTTTCTTATTTCTTCTTCTGCTATTTCCCTTCTGTTTTGTAGTAATGCAGTTCCATATTTAAAAATACATTTCCACAATATCCATCCATAAGTTTTCTTGCTTATAGTTTATCTGATGTCCTTCAAGGATGCATCTGCAGTCCTTACAAATGGGTTGTCCTGTCGTCAGGCAGCCCTTCGGTCGGCCGGATTCCAAAGTCTGGGTCTGGCCCCGGCTGGTGTCGCACTTCACCCGACGTCATAGCTGCAGTTATTCGGGTGTAAAGGCATCAGCCGACGCCGTTTTCCTCAGTCTTTCTTGCCACGTGGCGCCCGAAGCAGAAGCTGTTCGCAAGTGCCGGTCGGTCAGATCCAGAGATTACTACTACGAATACTACTTGAAGACTTCTAAAAGCTAAGTACCCCGTTGGGGACTCTTTCTTGCCTCAGCCGATGTCAGAGAAAGTGAATAACTGTTTATCTTGTGGGAAACAAATACCTCATAAAGATTTCCACTCCTACTGTATACGTTGTTTAGGCCCAGACCACGACGTAGCAGCTTGTCTAGCCTGCGCTTCTTTTAACCGACGGACGCTTAGACGTCGGTCGGAGTTTGCTGAACAAATTTTCGGCTCTGATTTTGCCTATATTATGCCGTCGGATCCTCCGACTACGCAAATTCAAAAACAAAAGAAAAGGACCGACACTCGCGGTCCGCAGTCTCGGCCGAAACCACGATTAAGCAAACCGCGAGTGTCTCGGTTTCGGCCGAAACCAAGCAAGCGGTTCTTTCTCCAGCCGAAACCATGCCTTCTACCGAGGCCTCCTCTAACCTGGTAGAATCTGCTTCTGAAATCCAGCCTTCTGTTGCGGTTTCTCAGGAATTATCAGACACAATTCCCTGGATATTTCAACCCCTGCGTGGAGCTGCTAGGCCTCCTGCAGCCATGTCTATCAAGGCCTTTGCCAGGGCTAAAGCAGCCAAAGCTTCCAAAACTGTGCCTGCCAAACCCCCCTCACACAGGCCCAGCACTAGCTCTCATATGCTATCTTTGGCTGAGGATTTAATTTCCTTAATTTGTGGATCCCAGCCTCATCCAGACAGGTCCTCTCTCCCACCTCCAGAAAAGAGACCTAGAGCAGAGCCCCTGAACCAGTATCCACTGATGGTTCCTCTGATGAATCAGAACATACAGACCTTCCTGAGGCTTCTTATTCTCCTTACGAAGACTGATGCTGAAGAGTCCATTCCTTCAGCCTCTCCACCTGAGGAATTTTCCTTTGGGGAACCTTGCATGCTATGAGGGAACAATTTCAGTGGCAGGGCCAAGATTTCTCAGACTCCAGAAAAAGGCTTAGAACCTTTCTACATTTGCCACAACATAGGCCTTTAGCTATACCTCCAGTTCTTTCTGTTGTAGATGATGCATTTAATGATGCTTGCACTGCTCCTGATTCATTACCTCCGGCTCCTGCTAAGCCCGATAGGTTCTACAGGGTCCCGGACACTCATCACCATTTATACAAGGCTCCTTTTGCAGATCCAGAGACCATCGCCCAGGGCCCTAAAGCTGTAGCTGCTACTTCTACTAAACCCCCCCCTCTGAAAGGGAATCCAGGTCCTTAGAGATGGGGTAAAAAAGTTTACACTTCTGCTACCTTGTCAGCTAGGGCTTTAAACTGCCAATTTCTTATGATTCAATATCGAGAGTTTATGCTTGACCAGTTAACTAAAAAGCTTTCCTCTGAGGAATCTTTAGATAAAAAATATGTTCAGGAAATGGTACATAACATACAGCAGGTTAGTAACCATTCTTTAAAATGTGGCTATGATGCACTGGAGGCTTCCTTTAGATCAGCCATGACTGGCACAGTTATCAGGAGACATGCATGGTTGAAAGAACAGGCATTACCAGACCATGTCAAATCAAAGCTTTTGGATGCACCCATGGACAAGGTCAATTTATTTGGTTCCCCTGCTCAGCAGGTGCTAAAAAAGATGGAAGAGAAGGCAAAATCTGTACAAACGGTGAAAGATTTCTTACAGGTTCAACCTCCAAGGTTTAGCAGGAACTGGCCCTCTCCTCTAAGCCTCAGAGGGGCAGGAATAGGCGTTCAAGAGGCAGAAACCAATCCAGGGGTGCCTACAGGGGACGCCAATGGCAAGGTAACAACCAGCGAGGCACGGACGCAGCCACCACCTCTACAACAACTCAATCACAGTGACTTGACAGTGGCACCGCCTACCAGGGAACAACTAGAAGCACCCTTAGGCGGAAAATTAACCTTATTCTCAAAAAACTGGCATTGCATCACAAGGGAAAAATGGATTTTGCAAACTATAGACCAAGGTTACAGGTTCCATTTCCATACTCTACCAGGGAAGAGAGGAATGCCAAACCTACCACCTACTCAAAGGATAGAAGCTCTAAAACAAATATCTCAGCTATTAAGAATGAGAGCTGTGGAAAAGGTACCATCTATGGAGCAAGGAAAGGGATTTTACTCCAGACTCTTCCTGGTACCAAGAAAAGAAAACAAATGGAGACCCATTCTAGACCTGTCCGCTTTAAACACATTCCTTATTGTTCCAAAATTCAAAATGCTGACCCTACAGCAGCTTCTTCCCATGCTGGGCAAGGAGTCTTGGCTGGTAACTCTAGATCTCAAGGAGGCATACCTGCACGTCCCCATAAGACCAATTTGCAGAAGATACCTCAGATTTCTTGCAGGATCAGAGCATTATCAATTTTCAGCATTGCCCTTTGGCTTATCTACTGCCCAGAGTGTTCACGAAATGCCTGGCATCAGTAATCGCTCATTGCAGACTTCAGGAATCCAAATTTATCCCTACCTGGACGACTGCCTGATTCAAGCGGACAACAAAAGCAAGCTAGCAGAAGACTTACAAAGAGTCATTTACCTGCTGCAAGCCTTGGGATATACAGTCAATATAAAAAAGTCAAGGCTGATTCCATCCCAAAGAATAACCTTTCTGGGTGCAGAGCTGGACACATCAAAACAAATGGCATTCCTAACTGCAGAAAAGAAAGAGCAACTACCTCTCTACTTCTTGGCATTAACAAAGCAGAACCACCTAACTGCAAGAAAAGTACTGCAAGCTCTAGGCTTCATGGCATCCTGCATAATTCTGGTCCCTCATGCCAGACTGCATATGAGAAAGCTACAGTGGTACCTAAGGAATTTGTGGTCCCAACTCGAGCACAGCCTAGAAACCAAAATCCCAATAATCCCATACCTGGAACAAGAGTTCCTATGGTGGACTCAGGCCTGCCAATCAAACACAGGATTGCCCTTCTGCAACAGCCAACCAAGCCAAACCATCACGACAGATGCCTCAGACCTCGGTTGGGGGGCACACATGCAGGGCAAGTGCATACAAGGCTTATGGACTCAGGACCAGCTGCGCCTACACATAAATCTAAAGGAAATGCTGGCAGTAAAATTGGCAATCCAGTCATTCAGACCATTTCTCCAAGAAGGTCAGTTGATGATAAGGACAGACAACACCACAGTTATGTGGTACATCAACAAACAGGGAGGCACCCATTCAGATCCTCTATGCCGGCTGGCACTGGACCTATGGGATGTGGCCCTGAGCTACAACATTCAGTTACAAGCGATTTTTGTACCGGGAAAAGAAAACATTCTAGCAGACATATTAAGCAGAACAACCACAGATGCCCACGAATGGATGCTTCATCCGGACATCTTCAAAGCCATCACAAGGGAATGGGGATTACCACAAATAGACTTGTTTGCATCCCCATTCAATCACCAACTAAAGAAATTCTGCACAAGGACGTACCGCCCACTTGCTTGGAAGGTGGACTCCCCATCTTTCAGTTGAAAAAACCTGACAGCATACGCATTTCCACCACTTCCTTTGATGCACAAGGTGCTTCTGAAGATCAAAGAGGACCGTCCAAGGATCATTCTGATAGCTCCAGACTGGCCAAGACAACATTGGTACCCATTGCTGAGGAGCATGTCTCGGGAACAAATATGGACACTACCCCTGATCCCATTACTGTTAACACAGAACAACTACAACATCCTGCATCCAAACCTGAAAACTCTGCAGCTAACTGCCTGGAACATTACATAACAGCAATTAACCCAAATTTATCCCAAAGGGTTAAATACATAATCCTGTAGGCTCGCAGACCTTCAACAAGAAAGAATTATGCAGCAAAATGGAAAAGATATCTCATTTGGAGTACTGCAAAGGGAGAAGATGTGACTCTGGTAAACATGGCCAACATCTTGGAGTACTTGGCAGAGCTCTTCCACACAGGCCTGTCCTATTCTTCCATCAAGATTCATGCATCAGCTATTTCAGCACAATACAGCTTGGATCCTCCTGTCTTCTCTCATCCCCTGCTCAGACAGTTTCTGAGAGGAATTAAGAATGTAAAACCTCCCAGGAAACCACCATTGCCAGCATGGGACTTGAACTTTGTGCTAGAAAAATTGACACTTCCTCCTTCGGGCCAGCAGCAACAGCAGAATTACAATACTTATCCTGGAAGACTGCTTTCCTGCTGGCAATAACTTCAGCAAGAAGGGTCTCTGAACTACAGGCATTAATGGCAGTGCAACCCTTCCTGATCTTCCATCAAGATAGAGTGTCCATGAGAACAAATCCTACATTTATGCCTAAGGTGGTATCCAGAGTGTCATTAAATCAGGCTATCCACCTATCTACATTCTTTCCAAACCCACAAAACAGGGGAGAAAGACTTTTGCATACCTTGGATGTACACAGACAGTTACGCTACTACCTGGACAGGACTAAGTCCAATAGAAAAACTGACCAGCTTCTGGTAGCATATGCCACAGGAAAGGAAGGAAAACCAATTTCAAAACAGACAATCTCCACATGGATAGGAAATTGCATTAGATTTTGTTACTCCTACCATGGAAAGAAAACTCCAGAGAACATCAGGCCTCACTCCACAAGGGCTACAGCCACTACCACAACCTTCTTACAAGGAGTGGCTACCAAGGACATTATAGAGGCTGCTACTTGGACCTCCGTGCATACATTTGCCAAGCATTACAATTTACCTTTATACTCTAGATCCCGAGCAGGTTTTGCCACTGCTGTTTTGCAAGGGATCCTAGCTACACCATAATCTCTACTCTTTCCTCCTCCCTTTGCTTAGCTATGGTATTCTACCCATTTGTAAGGACTGCAGATGCATCCTTGAAGGACATAGTACAGTTTTGTACCTACCATAAATGTAGATGTCCGATAGGAATGCATCTGCAGTCAGGATTACCCACCCACCTTCCCCTCTGAGGTACTCCTAGGGTATTTGCCAGCCTTCAGCTAGCTTGGGGGGGATCTATTATGGTGTATTTGTTTGTATATATGTACATACATGCTTATTTTTTTGTGTTTGCTCTCTACTATTTGGAATCATTGGCATTTATCCAAATTTAGCCTTCCAAGAGGGCACCTGGCATCTGGGGCAAGAAACACTGAGGAAAATGGCGTCGGCTGATGCCTTTATACCCGAATAACTGCAGCTATGACGTCGGGTGAAGTGCGACACCAGCCGGGGCCAGACCCAGACTTTGGAATCCGGCCGACCGAAGGGCTGCCTGACGACAGGACAACCCATTTGTAAGGACTGCAGATGCATTCCTATCGGACATCTACATTTATGGTAGGTACAAAACTGTACTTTTATACCAATCTTCCATTATGTTTTTTTTTCATTGCATTTCACTTCTTTTACCAGAAAACATGATAGTGCCACATTTTCTCTTTAAGAATTTCTGTATAAAGTATTAACATCACATATTCTAACTTCATTTTCCTTCTAGAATATATGCCTTTATCTATTTTCCTTGTATTCTATCTACCACTAATTTACATTTGTGTTGCTTTTTTGCCAAATGATCATTCCACAATTCTTACATTTATTTTAAGTATTCCCTATGTAATACTTACTGTTAATCTCTTTATCCAATTTCATTCCTTTTTCCCTTCTTCATTTTCATGTATTGCTGTCCACAGCACCTTGGGATCTGAAAATCTGCCTCCTTTTTCTCTAACCCTAACTTATTTTATGTCATCAGAACATAGTACAAAATGAATTTTGGTTTTTAAATCTTAAATTTCTCCTTTTAGAAGTATTTTCTCTATTTTTTCTTTCTGTAAGTAAACATTATCTCTTTCCCAGGGCTGGCACAGTGGCACAGCTGGTAGTGTTGTTGCCCAACAGCAAGAGGTTTTCCTCGGGTTTGATTCTTAGCTATGGTGTCTTTTGTGTGTGGAGTCTGTATGTCCTCCCTGTATTTATGTGGATTTTCTCTGGGTACTCCACTTTCCTGCCACATGCAAAAGACAAGTAGTGGATGGAGTGAACACTCTAACTGACCCAAATATGTGAGTAGGTGTGTGTGTGTGTGTGTGTGTGTGTGTGTGTGTGTGTGTGTGTGTGTGTGTGTGTGAGTAGGTGTGTGTGTGTGTGTGTGTGTGTGTGTGTGTGTGTGTGTGTGTGTGTGTGTGTGTGTGTGTGTGTGTGTGTGTGTGTGTGTGTGTGTGTGTGTGTGTGTGTGTGTGTGTGTGTGTGTGTGTGTGTGTGTGTGTGTGAGTAGGTGTGTGTGAGTAGGTGTGTGTGTGTGTGTGTGTGTGTGTGTGTGTGTGTGTGTGTGTGTGTGTGTGTGTGTGTGTGTGTGTGTGTGTGTGAGTAGGTGTGTGTGTGTGTGTGTGAGTAGGTGTGTGTGTGTGTGTGTGTGTGTGGTTGAAGACCAACCACTGTAGGGCTGACCACTTAGCGATGTAGCCATTGGCTTTAGACGATGGTCACTGTCATTGTGATGCCCGTACCCCATATGTAAGAAGGGGTGATTGATGCATTTACATTTCTCTTTTTTCTAACATTATAGTTAGTCTCTTGTCAAAATGATAGGTAATTTAAGTACATTTCTTCAAATAATGCTATCCTGTCACTTTTGTTCTTGTATTCATACTCTGCAGTTACCCTAATTGGTTCCCTCTTTCTTTTTTTATTACATGTTCTTCCTGATATTTCTATTGTTATATCCAGTATTTTAGTCTTGTTTTTAAGAAATACTGCAGTTCCACAACAGATCTTTTCATATCACCTATATTGTATCCCTCCATCCAATTTTTATTTTCATTTATCTATTTGTCTATCAATTTATCTATCTGCCTATTCTTTGACCAGGTTAATCCTGATGTTCATCGTGCATACAGCTGCAGTCATAACAGATGGGTTATCCTGCCATCAGGCGGGTCCTCGGTCGGCCGAATTCCAAAGTCTAGGTCCGGCATCGGTTGTCGTCGCTTCTTCCCTGACGTCAGTGCGGCAGGGGTATAAAAGAACCAGCCGACGCCATCTTCTTCAGTCTTTCTTGCCGCGCGGTGCCCGAAGCAGAAGCAGTTCGCAAGTGCCGGTCGGCCAGCTCCTGAGATTTACGAAAATATTTCAGCCGAATTCTTCTTGAAAGCTAAGTACCCTGTTGGGGAAACTTTTCTTGCCTCAGACCGATGTCAGACAAAGTTAATAATTGCATTTCATGTGGGAGGCAAATACCGCATAAGGATTTCCATTCTTTCTGTATTCCTTGCTTAGGCCCAGACCACGATGTCTCGGCCTGCCGTTTTTGTGCTAGATTCAACAAACACACTATTAAGCGTCGGGCGGAGTTCGACCAACACTATTTTGGTAAAAAATGTAATTACATTATGTCGTCGGATACTCCGACTCCACTTTTGAGTAAAAGAGGCAAAGATAAGGACCGACATACGAGGTCCGTGGCTTCTACCGACACCACGCTAAAGCTGACTACCAGTGCTCCGGTTCTCAGCAAGGTGCCTACGCAGCCCCTGAGTACCGATGATGCTTCTTTAGCGGTGTCTTCTGTGCCTGAGGTCACAGGCTCCTCGGCCCCCACTCCGACTACAGATACCGACGCCACTCTTGGCGGGGAAACTCAGAGTTTAGACAGGCCTGCCACCTCTCAAGGTGTCTCCAGGCCTTCCTCCTTTTCCATTAAGGCTTTCACAAAATCTAAAGCAGCCATGAAAACTAAAAGACAAGGTCCACAGAGCCCCTCTCAAGGCCCCATGCCTAAAAAACAGATGCTGAAAATGGCTGAGGATTTGATTACTCTTATCAGGGGTTTTCAACCCCCCTCGGACAAAAGGCCCAGATTGGAGGAAGACTACCCTTCCTCAGATCAAGCCTCTATTACCTCAGAACATTCTGAGGACCAGGAATATTCATATTCCCCTTTTGAAGACTCTGATGCTGAGGAGTCCATTCCCTCGGTCTCCCCCCCTGAGGACTATTTTTTGGGGGAAAACTTACATACCTTGAGGGAACACTTTCACTGGGAAGGCCAAGATTACTCAGATTCCAAGAAAAGGCTCAGGGATTTTCTCTTGCTTCCTCAGCATTCCTCTGGCTATCCCTCCTGTCTTGGATATATTAGATGATGTGTACACACAGAAGCCAGCCTCAACCCAGATTCTTTACCTCCAGCTTCTAATAAACCTGACAGGTATTACCGGGTTCCTGATTCACACCAATTCCTATACAAAAGCCATGCTGCTGACCCAGAAACTATTTCACAGGGTCCCAAGGGAATTCAGGCCTCTACTGCCAAAAACCCATTACCTTCATAGAAAGATCCCAGAGCTTTAGAAAGGTGGGGGAAAAAGGTATACACCTCGGCCACTTTAACCATGAGCGCATTAAACTGTCAGTTCCATATGTTAAAGTATCAACAGTTTTTGTTATCTCAGTTGAAAAGCAAAATGACACAACCTGAGCAACCAGATTTAAAGGAGTTGCAGGATTTGTTGCATAGTGCAGAGCAAGTGGGTAAACATACCTTGTAGTGTGGTTTTGATGCTTTAGAGGCCTCATGTAGAGCTGCTGTTACAGGGTCTGTCATACGTAGACATGCTTGGCTCAAAGAGCATACCTTACCAGATCATGTCAAAGCTAAATTGCTAGATGCACCTCTTCAAAAAGATGTATTGTTTGGTGTTAAAGCTGAGGAGGTACTAAAGAAAATGGAGGAAAAGACAAGATCAATGTAAACAGTGAAAGATTTCCTACAGGTACAACCTCCACGTTTCAGCAGAAACTGGCCTTCAAAAAAATTGGTCCTTTCCAGCCACGGACAGACCTCAAAGAGGCAGATACAGGCGCCCGAGGGGTAGAGGGCAATCTCAAGGATTATTTAGTGCCAGACAGTGGCAAGCACCTACACCAAAACGTGGAGAAAATAGATCACAGTCATTCAGAAAGCAGACACAACTTTCCCCTTTGCATGCCAAGCAAAGCTTTAATGGCAGCACCTTTAGGCAGAAAACTGACATTATTTTCAAAAAATTGGCATATTGTCACAAAAGACTAATGGATCCTGGACATTATAGACAGAGGCTACAGATTCCACTTTCACACCCTTCCAAAAATGAGAGGCATACCAAACCTGCCACAAAATCAAAGGGCAGAGGCACAAAAACAAATTTCAGCTCTCATGGACATGAAAGCTATTCAAGAGGTACCTGCAAAAGAACAGGGTCAAGGTTTTTGTTCCAGACTATTCCTGGTACCAAGGAATGACAAAGATTGGAGACCTATTTTGGACCTATCCATCCTAAACACATGTTTACTTTTACCAAAATTCAAGATGCTCACATTACAGCAGCTTCTTCCCATGCTGGGCAAGGAGTCTTGGCTGGTAACATTGGACCTCAAGGAGGCATACCTGCATGTCCCTATCAGACAAGATTGCAGAAGATACCTCAGATTTCTTGCAGGTTCAACCCATTGTCAATTCTCTGCATTGCCCTTTGGCTTGTCTACTGCGCCCAGAGTGTTTACGAAATGCCTGGCATCAGTAATTGCCTTCTGCAGACTTCAAGGGATACAAATATACCCATATCTGGACGACTGCCTGATCCAAGCGGACAGCAAGCACATACTTCTGAAACACCTGGCCTTTGTAATAAAATTGTTGAACTTTCTGGGATACACAGTCAACAAAAAGAAATCAAAACTAATACCCTCTCAAACAATAATTTTCCTGGGTGCCAGCTTGAATACAAACACCCAGATGGCCTACCTCACACCAGAGAAGCAAGGGCAACTATCTCAATACTTCAGCAAAATGGCAACCTTCACCAGGCTGACTGTAAGAAAAGTCCTGCAGGCTCTGGGATTCATGGCATCTTGCATCCTGCTGATCCCATGTGCAAAGCTGCATATGAGGAAACTTCAATGGTACCTAAAAAACTTATGGTCTCAACACAGCCACAGTTTGGAAACAATTATACCACTCATTCCATGTCTTCAAAAGGAATTTCTGTGGTTGGCTCAAGCATGCCAAAGAAACATAGGTCTCCCATTCTGCAAGCCTCAAGCAAATCAAGTCATCACAACAGACGCTTCGGACTACGCCTGGGGGGGGGCGCACATGACAGATCAGTGCATTCAGGGCAAATGGTCCCAAAAAGAGAAGCACCTACACATCAATCAAAAGGAAATGCTAGCAGTACAAAATGCTATTATGGCCTTCAAAGACCTACTGCATCCAGGCCAGCTATTGATAAGGAGAGACAACACCACAGTGATGTGGTACATAAACAAACAGGGAGAAACTCATTCATACCCCCCTGTGCAGACTAGCCATGTCCCTTTGGAACACGACTCTGAAATTGCAAATCCAACTTCAAGCACAATTCCTGCCAGGGAAGGAAAACACGCTGGCAGACAACCTAAGCAGAAATATGACAGATCCACACGAATGGAAGTTGCATCCTCAAGTTTTCGCAAAGATAATTCAGGCATGGGGACAGCCAGACATAGATCTCTTTGCTACCCACAGAAATTACCAACTGAAAAAATTTTGCTCAAGGACCTATCATCCACAGGCCTGGAAAGTGGACGCGCTTTCTTTCAATTGGACATTGACAGTCTATGCCTTTCCGCCTCTTCCTCTGCTGCCCAAAGTTCTATTAAAAGCCAGAGCAGAGAGGCCAAACATGATTCTCATTGCTCCAGACTGGCCAAGACAACACTGGTATCCACTCCTGAAAAGCCTCACGCATTCCCCACCATGGATCCTGCCTCTAGTGCCTCTTCTGTTGTCCCAGCACAACTTCAAAACTCTTCACAGTCAGCTGAAAACCCTCAATCTAGCCGCATGGAGGATTCCTTGATTTCCCAACAGACCCTCCTCTCCAAGGAGGTGCAGGATGTCATCTTGGAGGCCAGAAGACCTTCTACTATAAAAGCCTACTCCGCCAAGTGGAAACGGTTTTGTGCCTGGAATCAGAAAAAGGGCCAGAATCCTTGGGTACTAAATTTACCTCAAATATTACAGTACCTAGCTGAGATGTTAAACAGTGGACTTTCCTTCTCCTCCATTAAGATCCATGCTTCAGCCATTTCTTCACAATACAACACTGATCCTCCTTTATTCTCTCATCCTCTCTTAAGACAGTTCCTCAGAGGGGCTAAGAATATAAAACCCCCAAGGAAACCACCAGTACCTGCTTGGGACCTCAACTTCATTTTAGAAAAACTGACCCTGCCTCCATTTGAGCCAGCTGCTTCAACAGAACTGCAATATTTGTCATGGAAAACAGCCTTCCTTCTGGCTATCACCTCAGCACGCAGGGTTTTGGAACTACAGGCCCTCATGGCTGTGCAACCTTTCATCATTTTCCATCAGGACAGTGTTTCCTTACGAACCAAATCTTCCTTTATGCCAAAGGTAGTATCCAGTGTAGCCTTGAATCAGAATATCCACTTACCTACCTTTTATCCTAACTCACAAAACAAAGGGGAAAGACTACTACATTCCTTGGACATTCACAGACAACTTCGTTATTATTTGGACAGGACGAAGCTATTCAGAAAATAAGAGCAACTCTTTGTGTCCTATGCCACAGGTGCTCAAGGAAAGGCTATCTCCAAACAGACAATTTCAAAATGGATAGCCCACTGCATACGCTTTTGTTACTCATTTCATGGAAAAACTGTGCCTACAAGCATCAGATCTCACTCCACAAGGGCCACAGCTACCTCTGCAGCTTTCCTCAGGGGGGTTCCTACCAAGGACATTTTGGAAGCAGCCACTTGGAGTTCTGTGCACACTTTCTCCAAGCACTATCACCTTCCACTTTACTCTAAATCTAGAGCGGGCTTTGCCCCAGCAGTCTTGCAGGGCATCCTTGCTACTCCTAGTTCCACTTAGTGCCTGCCGCCCCTTTTTAGCTTTGGGATTCTACCCATCTGTTATGACTGCAGCTGTATGCACGATGAACATAGTACAGTTTTGTACCTACCATAAATGTAGATGTTCGAGTGCTAATACAGCTGCAGTCCAGGTTTCCCCTCCCTCCATCCCCTCTTGGGACAGGCTTTATGACAAACACCTCCTCATACAACCTGATTGGGGTATTCTTTTATGGTGTATTTGCTTGCAAACTACTGTTTTTTGATTATATTACATTGCATTATTGCATAAGTTTATGTTTTGCCTTCCTTCTGGGGGCACCTGACATCTGGGGTGAGAAAAACTGAAGAAGATGGCGTCAGCTGGTTCTTTTATATCCCTGCCGCACTGACGTCAGGGAAGAAGCAACAACAACCGATGCCGGACCTAGACTTTGGAATTCGGCTGACCGAGGACCTGCCTGACGGCAGGATAACCCATCTGTTATGACTGCAGCTGTATTAGCACTCGAACATCTACATTTATGGTAGGTACAAAACTGTACTTTAGGCTGATGGCTTCTTTTCAGAGGAAAACCTTACTGATGTTTTATTCTATTAGAGGATATTTGGCCAGGGCATTGGGGGACTTCACCTACTGTTTTTGATACATGCCATGGGATCTTTTACATCCACCTGAGCTACCACCAACTCAAGTAGGTAGGATCTCGGTTTAATGTTTTGTCTGAGGAATGACATACTCAGGACTGCAGTACCCCTCTTGTCAGCAGTCCATCTACCTGGTAAGGGAAGAGAACCCACAATCTTCTACACTAAAGGTGAGTGTGCTACACATTTCAGTTCAACATTCTTTCTTGTACTAATCTTTGTATACCTTGTGTCTAACAGACAAATTAAGTATGCATTCATCTTTTATTTATTACATTTATGTATTTAAATTTGTTAACTGGGACAGAACATTGATCATGCCTGACCAATTTTGGTCTCAGTCAGGGCAAAATTGTAAAATATAAAGATGTACTATGCAAAACACAAAGACATATAGTATAATAGAGAAAGCATTGTAGTTCAAAGAGCTGCAATTCAGTGTAGAGATAGCTTTGCACCACATGCAATGTAACAACAAGTAGAGCCCTGCAGTATTTATAGTTATTGAAATTAATTGTAGCTATATACAACTGTAAGCAATTGTTTGATAAATGTATATGTAGGTTAAACAATAGGAGTTGTAGAGATTAAGCAAAAAGTGGGGGTTGAAGGAAACTGAGGAGGCAATGAATGATTTTGGCAATAAAATGGCATTGGCATTTGGCTGTGTTATTAAGGTGGGCTTGTAATTGTAGCCAGCTTGTGAGTATGAGGGTGTTTGTTTATAATGTGAGGGGAGAGGTTCACATAGTTTGGGATCATGGATTGACGAGCAGTGATTTCTGCAGTAAAGCTTGGTGTTGGTAGATTGTAATGAGGGAGGAGAGCTGATATGATCTAAAAGGTTGTATGAGGGAGGCAGATGTATTAGATTGGCTGCCATGAGAAACATTATTTGGTTATGTTGAAGTGTGAATAGTTGACACCCTAATACAAGATCACCTTTTTTGTAGATGGGAACCATTTAGCTTTCTTTAAAGTTTTGCAGTGGTTTTAATTTTTTGAAGAGAGTGCAGTGAACCTACAGATTCTGTTTTTGATTGTATGATTTTATGTTTTTGGTGAAGAGGCTATTAAGGGTAGGCTGTATTCTAGGTGAAAGAGAAAAAGCTTTTGGCTGTAGCTGTTATAGTTTGTTGGAGAGTAGAGGAAAGTTTTCTTAGTCCAGAATAATAGCTTGCTAATCTTTTCCTTGGGTTATTTGTAGGGAAAGTGAAGTTCATTGCAGGTAAGGGGGTGTCTAACAAGATGCCTAGATATTTAAATGCATGTTGGTATTTTCCATGGTAGTGTTTTTTACGGACAATGCTATGTAGTGATGACAAGATTTTTGAGGGTTTTTTTTCTTTGTTTCAGTGAGCATTTTTTTTTTGTTTATGGAAATTAAACAAATGATTTTTTGATGTTTATCCAATAGATTAGTGAGAGGAGGTCTGGTTGAAGCCATTTTGGAGTACTGAAATTGATTTGTACAGTAGAGAATCATGTTTGTGTAAAAAGAAGGAGGAAGGTGTGAAAAGCCATAAGGTAGATGTTCATCGTGCATACAGCTGCAGTCATAACAGATGGGTCCTCGGTCGGCCGAATTCCAACGTCTTGGTCCGGCGTTGGTTGTTGTCGCTTCTTCCCTGACGCCAGTGTGACAGGGGTATAAAGGAACCAGCCGACGCCATTTTCTTCAGTCTTTCTTGCCGCGCGGTGCCCGAAGCAGAAGCAGTTCGCAAGTGCCGGTCGGCCAGCTCCTGAAATTACGAAAATTTGGATACCGAAGTCTTCTTGAAAGCTAAGTACCCCGTTGCGGAAACTTTTCTTGCCTCAGACCGATGTCAGACAAAGTTAATAATTGTATTTCATGTGGGAAGCAAATACCACATAAGGATTTCCATTCCCTCTGTATACCTTGTTTAGGCCCAGACCACGACGTCTCGGCCTGTCGTTTTTGTGCTACATTTAACAAACGCACTATTAAACGTCGGGCAGAGTTCGCCCAGCATTATTTTGGAAAAGCATTTAACTATATCATGTCGTCAGACACTCCAACTCCAGTTTTGTCTAAAAAACGCAAGGATAAGGACCGACACTCGAGGTCCATGGCCTTTAACGACACCACGCCAAAGCCGGCTACACATGGTCCGGTTCTCAGCGAGGCACCTACGCAGCCCCTGACTACCGACGACACTACCTTCACGGTGTCTCCAGTGCCCGAGGTCGCTGGCTCCTCGGCCCACACCCCGACTACAGATACCGAAGCCACTCTTGGCATTGAACCTCAAAATGTGGACAGGTCTACCTCCACTCAAGGTGTCTTCAGACCTTCTTCTTCTTTCTCCATCAAGGCTTTCACTAAGTCTAAAGCAGCCATGCACTCTAAGGGACAGGCTACACAGGGCCCATCTCCAGGCCCCATGCCTAAAATGCAGATGCTTAAAATGGCTGAGGATTTAAGTACTCTTATCAGGGGTTCTCAGCCCCCACAGGACAAAATACCCAGAGTGGAGGAAGAATCCCCCTCCTCTGATCAGGGCTCCATTATTTCAGAGCACTCTGATGATCAGGAACACTCTTACTCCCCTTTTGAAGACTCTGATGCGGAGGAGTCCATTCCTTCTGTACCCCCCCCCCCCCAGAGGATTACTCATTTGGGGAAACTCTGCATACTTTAAGGGAACACTTCCACTGGGAAGGCCAGGATTATTCTGATTCCGAGAAAAGGCTTAGGGAATTTCTCTTACTACCTCAGCACAGGCCTCTGGCTATACCTCCTGTCTTGGACATCCTAGATGATGTTTACTCGGAGGCCTGCTTTAACCCGGACTCTGTCTCCAGCCCCAGTTAAGCCTGACAGGTACTACAAGGTTCCTGACACACCAATTTCTTTACAAAAGTCATGCTGCTGACCCAGAAACCATCTCACAGGGCCCCAAGGGAATTAAGGCCTCCACTGCTAAAAATCCATTACCTTCCGAGAGAGATTCCAGCTCCTTAGAGAGGTGGGGAAAAAAGGTATATACCTCGGCTACCTTAACCATGAGGGCCTTAAACTGTCAGTTCCATATGCTAAAATACCAACAGTTTTTGTTATCACAGTTGAAAAGTAAAATGTCACAACCTGAACAACCGGACTTAAAGGAGTTGCAGGATTTGATGCATAGTGCAGAACAAATGGGTAAGCATACCTTACAATGTGGTTTTGATGCTCTAGAGGCCTCATGTAGAGCTGCTATTACAGGATCAGTCATACGTAGACATGCCTGGCTAAAGGAACAAACCTTGCCTGATCATGTCAAAGCTAAACTACTAGATGCCCCTCTTCAAAAGGATGTATTATTTGGTGCTAATGCTGAAGAGGTATTAAGGAAAAGGGAAGAAAAGGCTAAATCAATGCAAACTGTGAAAGATTTTCTACAGGTACAACCCCCACATTTCAGTAGAAATTGGCCTTCCAAGAATTGGTCCTTTCCAGCCATGGACAGACCCCAAAGAGGCAGATACAGGCGCCCTAGGGGAAGAGGACAATCCCAAGGATCTTTTAGAGGCAGACAATGGCAAGCTCCTGCACAAACAGGTGGTGAGGATAACTCGCAATCATTCAGAAAGCAAAAAGTACAGTTTTGTACCTACCATAAATGTAGATGTCCGATAGGTATGCATCTGCAGTCATCACATATGGGTTGTCCTGCCTCAGGCAACCCTTCGGTCGGCCGGATTCCAAAGTCTGGGTCTGGCCTCAGCTGATGTCGCACTTTCCCAGACGTCAGAGCGTCTGGGGTATAAAAACATCAGCCAACGCCATTTTCCTCAGTTTTTCTTGCCCCAGATGCCAGGTGCCCTCTAAGGAAGGCTAAAATTTGGAGATATGCATTGCAAAAACAAATCCAAACATGCACAGTACTATAAAAACAAATACACCATAATAGATCCCCAGCTAGCTATAAGCGGGGTAAGTACCCAAGAAGTATACCACAGAGGGGAAGGAGGGAGGGTAAACCTGACTGCAGATGCATACCTATCGGACATCTACATTTATGGTAGGTACAAAACTGTACTATGTCCTTCAAGGATGCATCTGCAATCATCACATATGGGTAGAATACCATAGCCAATCTGGGGGTGGAGGTACTAAGTAAAGGATGGTGTAGCTAAGATACCCTGCAGGACTGCCGTAGCAAAGCCTGCTCTGGATCTGGAATATAAAGGTAAAATGTAATGCTTGGAAAATGTATGCACAGAGCTCCATGTAGCAGCTTCTAAAATGTCCTTGGTAGCCACCCCTCTTAGGAAGGCTGTGGTGGTGGCTGTGGCTCTCGTGGAATGAGGTCTAATGTCAGCTGGCACAGTTTTTCCATGAAAGGAGTAACAAAAACGAATGCAATTTCCTATCCATTTTGAAATTGTCTGTTTGGAAATTGCTTTTCCTTGTACCCCAGCAGCATATGCTACAAACAGCTGGTCAGTCTTTCTGTAACTTTTTGTTCTGTCCAAGTAGTAGCGCAACTGTCTGTGTATGTCCAGGGTGTGCAGAAGTTTCTCCCTTTTATTTTGTGATTGTGGGAAGAATGTAGGCAAGTGAATAGCTTGGTTCAAAGATACCCTGGATACCACCTTTGGCATAAATGTAGGATTGGTTCTCAATGAAACTCTGTCGTGATGAAAGATAAGAAATGGCTGTACTGCCATTAGAGCTTGTAACTCAGATACTCTTCTTGCTGAGGTTATGGCCAGAAGGAAGGCAGTTTTCCAAGACAGAAACTGTAGATCTGCAGATGCTGCTGGTTCAAAGGGAGGAAGTGTTAGTTTTTCCAACAAGTTAAGGTCCCAAGTAGGTAGAGGTGGTTTCCTTGGAGGATTGATGTTTTTGATTCCTCTTAGAAACTGTCTCAGGAGAGGATGAGAGAAGACAGGTGGATTAACATTGTATTCTGCTGAAATTGCTGAGGCATGTATCTTAATGGAAGAGTAAGACAGGCCGTCGTGGAACAATTCTGCCAAATATTCCAGTATATGTGCCATGTTCATCACTGTCACATCTAGGCCCTTTGTTGTGTTCCAAGTGTGAAATCTTTTCCATTTTGCTGAATATGCCTTCCTTGTGGAAGAGCGTCGAGCTTCCATAATAATATCCTTCACTCTCTGGGATAGCTTATCCTGAGGAGGAGTCATGGTATTTTCCAGGCAGTTAGCTGCAAGGTTTTCAGGTTGGAATGCAGAGTCTTGAAATTGTGCTGCGTCAGTAGAAGTGGCCATAGCGGGAGAGGCCACGGTTTCGTCTGTGACATGCTCTTTAACAGTGGGTACCAGTGCTGTCTTGGCCAGTTTGGAGCTATCAGAATCACTCTGGGCTGCTCTGTCCTGATCTTCAGTAAGACCTTGGTCATTAATGGGAGAGGTGGAAAAGCATACACTGTTAGAGCTTTCCAGCTGAAAGAGAGCGTCCACTTTCCATGCTTGTGGGTGGTATGTCCTTAAGCATAATTTCTTCAGTTGATGATTGTGGGGAGGCAAACAGATCTATTTCCGGCCTTCCCATGATTGTGTTATGAGTAAGAAGATGTCTGGGTGCAGCATCCATTTGTGTGCATCCATGATATTTCTGCTTAAGCTGTCTGCCAGTATATTGTCTTTCCCTGGCACGAACTGGGACTGCAGCTGTATATTGAGTTTCAAGGAAAGTTCCCATAGATTCATTGCCAGTCTGCAAAGAGGGTAGGAATGGGTGCCTCCTTGCTTGTTTATGTACCACATAACTGTGGTGTTGTCTGTCCTTATGAGTATGTGGCCTTGATGAAGAAAAAGTTTGAAGGCCTCGATTGCTTGTATCACTGCCAGCATTTCCTTTTGGTTTATGTGCATGTGCAGCTCTCTTTGTGACCATAGCCCTTGGATACATCTGCCCTCCATGTGTGCTCCCCAACCTTGGTCTGAAGCATCCGTAGTGATGGTTTGGTTGGCTCTTGGCTTGCTAAAGGGCAACCCGCTGATGTCCTTCAAGGATGCATCTGCAGTCCTAACAAATGGGTTGTCCTGCCTCAGGCAGCCCTTCGGTCGGCCGGATTCCAAAGTCTGGGTCTGGCCTCGGCTGATGTCGCACTTCACCCGACGTCACTGCTACTGTCGATTGGGTATAAAGGCATCAGCCGGCACCATTTTCCTCAGTCTTTCTTGCTGCGCGGTGCCCGAAGCAGAAGCTGTTCGCAAGTGCCGGTCGGTCAGATCCAGAGATTTCTACTACCGAAGACTTCTAAAAAGCTAAGTACCCCGTTGGGGACTCTTTCTTGCCTCAGCCGACGTCAGAAAAAGTAAATAATTGTTTAACTTGTGGGAAACAAATACCTCATAAGGATTTCCACTCTTACTGCCTTCCTTGCTTAGGCCCAGACCACGATGTAGCAGCTTGTCTAGCCTGTGCTTCCTTCAACCAACGGACACTTAGACGTCGGTCGGAGTTTGCGGAGGAGTTTTTCGGCCCCGCTTTTGCTTACAAAATGCCGTCGGAGACTCCGACTTCACAATTAGCTAAAAAGCGTAAGGAAAAGGACCGACACTCGCGGTCCGCGGTTTCAGCCAAAACCACGGTTAGGCTAACCGCGAGTGTCTCGGTTTCGGCTGAAACCGAGTCCTCGGTAAATCCTTCGGCCGAAAGCATTCCTCCTGCAGCCGAGGCCTCTCACAGCATGGCTGAATCTGCTACTGAAATTTCTCCTGCTGTAGCAGGCACCCAGGATTTATCAGATATTATTCCTTTAGACATATCTACTCCTGCACGTGGAGCTGCTAGGCCCCCTGCATCCATGTCTATCAAGGCTTTCTTTAGGGCTAAAGCAGCTAAATCTTCTAAGGCCTTGCCTTCTAAAACCCCCTCACACAGGCCTAGCTCTAGTTCCCAAATGCTTAGCCTGGCAGAGGATCTCATTTCTTTGATCAGGGGATCCCAACCTCACCCTGACAGGGCCTCTCATCCCCCTCCAGAGAAGAGGCCTAGAGCAGAGCCCCCTGAACCAGTTTCTATGGATTATTCTTCTGTTGATTCAGAAAACTCAAATCCTCCAGAAGGCCCTTACTCTCCATATGAGGATTCTGACGCAGAAGACTCCATTCCTTCTGCCTCTCCTCCTGAGGAATTTTCTTTTGGGGAAACCTTGCATGCTATGAGGGAACAATTTCAATGGCAGGGCCAGGATTTTTCAGATTCTAGGAAATGGCTCAGGACCTTTTTGCATTTGCCACAGCATAGGCCTTTAGCCATTCCTCCAGTACTAACAGTTGTGGATGATGCATTCAATGATGCTTGTACTGCCCCTGACTCTCTACCTCCGGCCCCTGCTAAGCCCGACAGATACTACAGGGTCCCGGACACACATTATCACCTGTATAAGGCTCCTATTGCAGATCCTGAAACTATTTCTCAAGGCCCCAAAGCTGTAGCGACTGCCAAAAACCCCCTCCCCTCGGAAAGAGAATCTAGAGCATTAGAGAGATGGGGTAAAAAAGTTTATACTTCTGCTACTCTTTCGGCTAGGGCTTTAAACTGTCAATTCCACATGATTCAGTATCAGGAATTTTTGTTAGATCAGTTAAATAAAAAACTATCCTCTCCTAAACCTATAGACCGTAAGTCCCTTCAGGATTTGGTACATAACACTCAGCAGGTCAGTAATCATTCCTTAAAATGCAGCTATGATGCACTGGAGGCTTCCTTTAGATCAGCTATGACTGCTACAGTGATCAGAAGGCATGCATGGTTAAAAGAGCAATCCTTACCAGACCATGTAAAGTCAAAGCTCCTAGATGCTCCCATGGAGAAACTCAGTTTGTTTGGCTCCCCTGCTCAGCAAGTGTTAAAGAAGGTGGAGGAAAAAGCAAAATCTGTCCAAACAGTCAAGGACTTCTTACAGGTCCAGCCTCCTAGGTTTAGTAGAAATTGGCCTTCGAAGAATTGGTCCTTTCCGGACACCAGAGCACAGAGAGGCAGAAATAGGCGCTCAAGAGGCAGAGGTCAATCCAGAGGTACCTACAGGGGACGTCAGTGACAGCCTAACAACTAGAGAAGTACTGCCGCAGATCCAGCTACTACCACTTCCACAGGACAGTCACAGTGACTTGGCTCTGATACCGCCTACCAGGGAACAACTGGAAGCACCCTTCAGCGGAAAGCTAGCTTTATTCTCAGTAAACTGGCATTACATTACAGGAGACAAATGGATTTTAAGGATAACGAACAAAGCGCTGAATAAAAGTCCATTTATTTAACAGCTTCACCAGCACAGCGTTAAAACACAAAACACATCCAAAGTATTGTATAACATCTGTTATACTTTACCACAATGCTGAATTGCACAACTCCCTATTCTACTCTACCATTAATACAAAAAACAATTTCTGATTAGAAATGTTAAAAAACTGTAAATACCTTGAGTATTTGTAGACATTTAAAAATTCTAATTAAAACCTTATTAAAAACCTTGTAATCTACTAACAGCTAAACACTAACTATTACTTTAGCTGTATAGGTTTTTTTGATGCTTGTCGCATAACAAATATAACATATTAACAATGGCACCTTAAAAAAATTTTTTATATATGATGTTACACAGTCATTTATGTCCTTCTATATTTATTGGAATAGTGTTTGACAATACCTCACCAACATCATTTACTTGTTTCACTACTATACCTAGTGTCAGATGTACTCAGAACATTGTAAATTATTGTAAATTCCCTGCCTTAGCACATGGCCCATATGATTTATTTTAATATTGCTTCCTCCACCCCCCTATTTTATAACTTCGCTCTTCTAATTTTTAGAACACTGTTCCAACACTATAAACCTTAATTCCATTCCCTCACAAGTCAATGAATGCTTAAAAAATGCGTTTGTCTCCTTCCCTTTACTAATTTCGTAAAGGTGTTCGTACACTCTTTTTGCTAGCGTTCTCTCTGTTTTGCCTATATAAAAACACCTTTACGAAATTAGTGTTGGAACAAGTGCATACTAGCCCCAGAGGGGGAGACTGGGAAACATCTTTAGAGTACAAAGAGCTGCTTTGGCAAGTGAGATTAGAAGCTGGAAAGCCCCCTGGGCTTAATGGAGCTATTAGCATTGCTAGTTTATTAAAAATTAGAAGAGCGAAGTTATAAAATAGGGGGGGCGGAGGAAGCAATATTAAAATAAATCATATGGGCCATGTGCTAAGGCAGGGAATTTACAATAATTTACAATTTTTTGAGTACATCTGACACTAGGTATAGTAGTGAAACAAGTAAAAGATGTTGGTGAGGTACTGTTAAATACTATCCAAGAAATATAGAAGGACATAAAGGACTGTATAATATCACACAAAAAATTTTTTTAAGGTGCCATTGTTAGTATGTCATATTTGTTATATGACAAATATTAAAAAAACCTATGCAGCTAAAGTAATAGTTAGTGTTTAGCTGTTGGTAGATTATAAGGTTTTTAAGAAGGTTTTAATTAGAATTTTTAAATGTCTACAAATGCTTAAGGTATTTACAGTTTTTAACATTTCTAATCAGAAATTGTTTTTGTAATGAGAGTAGAATAGGAGTTGTGCAATTCAGCATTGTGGTAAAGTATAACAGATGTTATACAATACTTTGGATGTGTTTTGTGTTTTAACGCTGTGCTGGTGAAGCTGTTAAATAAATGGACTTTTATTCAGCGCTTTGTTCGTTATCCTTGTATCCTGACTTTTTGGATTACCAGTTGGTGCTTGTGCAAGGCGTTTTGTTTTTTGAAGAGTTTGTGGTGATACAGGATCCATGACGGAGCGAACGATGAGTGCTGAGTATTGTAATACACCAGCGATCCTATTGGACAACGAGGAAGGAGCTGATGATGCTCCAGTAACGAGACGAGAGTTCAAGCAGGTTATGTGCCTGCTCTCCCAACTAACAGGACTGTTAACGAACACAGCATCGCAAAGTGTTAATGGTGTACCTGCTAACCAGGAGCAGCTTTTCGTGGTTTGTAACACCGCTTTGGGAAGACCTACAACCCCGTTTTTGGGAAATAGCGACACGGGAGGAATTACCAACGCAGACGCTGGGAGCACACAACAAGTGAGAAGCAAGCGAGGAGCCAACCAGATTAACATAGCTGGAACGGAGAAAGACTTTAATTTTAACAAATGGACAAACAAATGTTTTTCTTTTGGGCAAGGTACAGTACAATCTTGCGACAGTGGGAATAGTAATTTAGAAACAAAACTTAAAGACTTTAATAATAAATTATACTCCTACAAAGCAACCAAACTTGAAATTGACTACTTGTCCGAATGTGTAAAGGTAAAAAGAGTCCCTAAGGGACTGCGTATTGTCAGATTTCCTAATAATGCTTTACCTGGCACAGAATTGTTTAGAGAATTGACAGCCTTATTTAATAGAACGGGGCTTGAAATGTTGGAGCTGATGATAAAAGATTATGAAGCTAAAGCCTCAATATTATTGGGGGAGGTTAACGATCTAAACAATACTATTGTCAAAGACACTATGTTTAGTGGTATAAAGAAGGACTGTGAAAGTACATTTAGTGAAATTGACAGTCACTGTGTACGGATTGTGAACAGAAAAATAAAAAAGTTAGAGCGAGATTTGCAGGAGTACAACACAGGGCAGGCATACAAAGTATATGGTAGGAATAGGTGGGCGCGGGATCAGAACCTTAATAACAATAATATTGACAACGAACAGGATAATGTTTTCAGTGAAGGTTTTGAGGACCAGGCCCCAAGGAGAAGTGAAAGGTTGGCGCAGAGGCTCAATCAGCAACCAAATCAAAATAGGCTAGGCCAACAGGATTTTCAGTTTGGTCAGGGGAGGCAGAGAAACAGACAGATGAGTACTCATGCCAGGAGATGGAACCCCCCAAGGAGATAATAATCAAAGAATTACATAACATTGTCACTGAAAATAAGGATATGCACAATTTACATTGTAGTGTTGTTAAGAGAGGGAATTTTTCTATATTTAACTACACAGAAATTGAAGTCAACAGTTTGTTTTTTGAAGTATTTACTAAGGGACTCCATTTTGTTCCAAATAATTCTATTAACATACCTAAAACAATTTTGGATTTGAAACTCTTTACAAGGCAATTGAATATAATGGTGAGCCTAAAAGGGAACCTAGTGGACAGAGACAAACTTTATAGAAAGAGTACATGGAACCCCCCTTTGCACCCTGTCCTCAAAACATTTGAGGAAATGGTAGAAGCAGAAATTAGAAGTATATTTATTAAGGACATGTCAAGAAGTAACAATTTTTCTGACGCATCCTACAAATTGATTAAGAAATTGAACAGTGAAGGAATCAGGGTAATGAAAACGGAAAAAGGGGGGGGTAGTTTTTATGTATCAACACGACTACGAAGCTTCTTTGCATACGCATTTACACGATGTTGAACAGTATAACCAGGTGTCAGTAAATGAAAGAAATATTGCATACGCTAAAATTAAAAACATGTTGGAAGACAATTTATACCAAGGTGTAATAAATGAGCAATTATACAACTACTTGTTGGTTCCTAAGCCAGTTACCCCCATTATTTTTGGTATCCCCAAAGTGCACAAAGGGCTACAACCATTGCTATTTAGACCAATTGTAGCAGGGGCTAAGGGGATCACCGAACCACTAGGGAAGTTCTTGGACACAACATTGAAAAAGTACACAACATCTTTAAAATGCTTATGTAAGGACTCCTGGGAATTTTTACGGAGTGTTAAGAAGGAATTCTATCAGGAAACCAAATATATGGTCACAGTTGATGTAGTGGAATTATTTCCAAGCATTCCACATGAAACCGGCTTAGCATGGTTTAATGAAATGTTGGTAGAACACTCCACGCTGGGAGGTAAAATGATAGCATTGCTTGTTGAACTGATGGAAGTTATTTTGAACAATAACTTTGTCTATTTTTGTGGGGGATTATTTCGACAGAAAAGGGGTGTGGCGATGGGGACCCCTTGTGCCTCCGCCACGCTTAACATTGTGTTAGGTCACTGGGAGTCAAAATTTGTATTTAGCACGCGGTGGGTTGAACACCTGGTACACTACCAACGTTACCTGGACGACATCTGTATACTATGGAAGGGCAGCATAGAAGAGCTTGAACAATTTATTGATTACATTAATAGTAGTACAGAGTTTTTAAAATTCACGTGTAATATTAGTGCTGATAGCTTGCAATACCTTGACGTGGATTTATGTAAGAACGTTGAAAAAGATTGTTTTATGTCGTGTATACACAGAAAAAACAGTTACTCTAATATGTTCCTGCATTATAACAGCAATCACCCTTTATTTCAAAGAAAAGGAGTCATCAAAGGACAAATAATTAGGGCGGCTAGAATGTGCAGTGAAGAGGCTTTATTTAATGATGAGTGCCTATTCTTGAAAAAATTATTTGAGGAGAGGGGGTACCCCACGCAGTTAATAGATTCGGTAATACTAGAGGTAAAAGGTCAGAGAACGGACAAATACTTCCCTTTACTAGGAGAAGAGCGTAGAAATGAATATAGTAGGACAGACAACAAACTGAAAGAGCAAGGGTGTCTTTTTGTTCATACAAATTGTAACGAAAGCCTATCAGTGGAAAGGGTTATTGATAAATATTGGCCAATTGTAACCATGAATGAAGAATTTAAGAAAACGCTTGGTGGCAGACCCCATTTCATTAGAAGGAGAAATAAGAACTTGAAAGAATTGCTTGAGACAAACCACAAGGTAAAACAAGCAGAGGTGCACCGTAAGAGTGGAACATTTAGATGTAACACGTGTAGGCAGTGCCCCAATATTATCAACAAAAAAGGTTTTTATTTGAATTCAAGAAAAACCTATATAAAATCCCCGGGGTACTTTAATTGTAAGGCGAAGGGAGTAGTGTACTTGGGGCTGTGTCAATATTGCCAAAGTTTTTATATAGGCAAAACAGAGAGAACGCTAGCAAAAAGAGTGTACGAACACCTTTACGAAATTAGTAAAGGGAAGGAGACAAACGCATTTTTTAAGCATTCATTGACTTGTGAGGGAATGGAATTAAGGTTCATAGTGTTGGAACAAGTGCATACTAGCCCCAGAGGGGGAGACTGGGAAACATCTTTAGAGTACAAAGAGCTGCTTTGGCAAGTGAGATTAGAAGCTGGAAAGCCCCCTGGGCTTAATGGAGCTATTAGCATTGCTAGTTTATTAAAAATTAGAAGAGCGAAGTTATAAAATAGGGGGGCGGAGGAAGCAGTATTAAAATAAATCATATGGGCCATGTGCTAAGGCAGGGAATTTACAATAATTTACAATGTTCTGAGTACATCTGACACTAGGTATAGTAGTGAAACAAGTAAATGATGTTGGTGAGGTATTGTCAAACACTATTCCAATAAATATAGAAGGACATAAATGACTGTGTAACATCATATATAAAAAAATTTTTTAAGGTGCCATTGTTAATATGTTATATTTGTTATGCGACAAGCATCAAAAAAACCTATACAGCTAAAGTAATAGTTAGTGTTTAGCTGTTAGTAGATTACAAGGTTTTTAATAAGGTTTTAATTAGAATTTTTAAATGTCTACAAATACTCAAGGTATTTACAGTTTTTTAACATTTCTAATCAGAAATTGTTTTTTGTATTAATGGTAGAGTAGAATAGGGAGTTGTGCAATTCAGCATTGTGGTAAAGTATAACAGATGTTATACAATACTTTGGATGTGTTTTCTGTTTTAACGCTGTGCTGGTGAAGCTGTTAAATAAATGGACTTTTATTCAGCGCTTTGTTCGTTATCCTTGTATCCTGACTTTTTGGATTACCAGTTGGTGCTTGTGCAAGGCATTTTGTTTTTTGAAGACAAATGGATTTTACAGACAATAGACAAAGGTTACAGGTTTCACTTCCATACTCTACCAAGGAAGAGATGAATGCCAAACCTACCACCAAACCAAAAAACAAACACTCTAGGACAAATCAACCACTTACTAAGGATGAGAGCTATAGAAAAGGTACCGGCTATGGAACAAGGATTTTATTCCAGACTTTTCCTGGTGCCAAGAAAAGAAAACCAATGGAGGCCTATTCTCGACCTGTCCGCTCTCAACACATATCTCATTGTTCCAAAATTCAAAATGCTGACCTTACAGCACCTTCTTCCCATGCTGGGCAAGGAGGCTTGGCTGGTGACTCTAGATCTCAAGGAGGCATACCTGCATGTCCCTATTCGACCAGATTGCAGAAGATACCTCAGATTTCTTGCAGGATCAGAGCATTATCAATTCTCAGCATTGCCCTTTGGCTTATCTACTGCGCCCAGAGTATTCACGAAATGCCTGGCATCAGTAATTGCTCATTGCAGGCTTCAGGGAATTCAAATTTATCCATACCTGGACGACTGCCTGCTACAAGCGGACAACAAGATCAAATTAACAAAAGATTTGGAAAAAGTTATTCACCTACTGCAGGCCTTGGGATACACAGTCAACATAAAAAAGTCAAGGCTGGTACCATCCCAAAGGATTACATTCTTGGGTGCAGAACTGGACACATCAAATCAAATGGCATTTCTCACAGCAGAAAAGCAAAAGCAACTACCACTCTATTTCAGGGCATTAACAACGCAGAACCAGCTTACAGCAAGGAAAATCCTGCAAGCCCTGGGTTACATGGCATCCTGCATAATATTGATCCCACATGCCAGACTGCATATGAGGAAGTTGCAATGGTACCTAAGGAATTTATGGTCTCAGCACAAGCACAGCCTAGAAACCCAAATTCCAATAATTCCATGCCTGAAGCAAGAATTCCTGTGGTGGGCTCAGGCCTGTCAGTTGAACAAAGGACTGCCTTTCCACAGCCCTCACCCAAGCCAGACTATCACCACGGACGGCTCAGACCTCAGTTGGGGGGCACACATGGCAGACAAGTGTATACAAGGCCTATGGACACAGGATCAACTGAACCTACACATAAATCAAAAAGAGATGCTGGCGGTGAAACAGGCAATTCAGACATTCAGACCGTTTCTTCAACAGGGTCATTTGCTGATAAGGACGGACAACACCACAGTTATGTGGCATATCAACAAGCAGGGAGGCACACATTCATATCCTCTATGCCGGATGGCAATGGACCTGTGGAATGTGGCCCAGAACCTCAACATTCAGCTCCAGGCCTTATTTGTGCCAGGGAAAGAAAATATATTAGCAGACACATTAAGCAGAACTACCACGGATGCCCACGAATGGATGCTGCATCCGGACATCTTCAAAACCATTACAGAGAAATGGGGGCTACCAGAAATAGACCTGTTCGCATCCCCACACAACCACCAATTGAGAAAATTCTGCACAAGGACATACCATCCACTTGCTTGGAAGGTGGACTCCCTATCCTTCAGTTGGGAAAACCTAACAGCATATGCATTCCCACCTCTACCTTTGATGCACAAAGTGCTACTGAAGATCAAAGAAGAGCACCCAAGGATCATACTGATAGCTCCAGACTGGCCGAGGCAGCATTGGTACCCGCTTCTGAGAAGTATGTCTTGGACACACGCATGGCCTCTACCTCTAGTTCCTCTGCTGCTGACACAGAACAACTTCAAGATCCTGCATCCAAACTTGAAAACACTGCAGCTAGCTGCTTGGAATCTTACATGAGACAAAATAACCCAGAACTATCTCAGAGGGTTAAAGACATTATCCTGGAGGCTCGCAGACCCTCCACAAGGAAGACTTAGTCAGCAAAATGGAAAAGATATCTCATTTGGAGTGCAGCAAAAGGAGAAAATGTATCATTGGCAAACATAGCTAACATCCTGGAATATTTAGCAGAACTTTTCCACAATGGCCTGTCTTACTCCTCCATCAAGATTCATGCATCAGCAATTTCAGCAGAATACAACATGGATCCTCCAGTCTTCTCTCATCCTCTACTCAGGCAGTTTCTGAGAGGAATTAAAAATGTAAAGCCTGCAAGGAAGCCACCTCTGCCTACATGGGACCTGAACTTTGTTCTGGAAAAGTTAACTCTTCCCCCTTTTGAACCAGCAGCAATAGCAGAATTACAGTTCTTATCTTGGAAAACTGCTTTCCTGCTTGCAATCACTTCAGCAAGAAGGGTTTCTGAATTACAGGCATTAATGGCAGTACAGCCCTTCCTTATCTTCCATCAGGATAGAGTGTCCTTGAGAACTAACCCTACTTTTATGCCAAAGGTGGTCTCCAGGGTATCATTGAACCAAGCTATCCACCTACCAACATTCTTCCCCAACCCACAGAACAGGGGGGAAAGACTACTGCACACCTTGGATGTACACAGACAATTGCGCTACTACCTGGACAGAACCAAGAGCAATAGAAAAACTGATCAGATTCTGGTAGCATATGCAGCAGGAATGGAAGGAAAAGCAATTTCAAAACAGACAATCTCAAAATGGATAGGAAATTGCATTAGATTTTGTTACTCCTTTCATGGGAAGACAACTCCAGAAAACATCAGACCTCACTCCACAAGGGCTACAGCCACTACTACAGCTTTCTTACGAGGAGTGGCTACCAAAGACATTTTAGAGGCTGCTACTTGGAGCTCCGTGCATACATTTGCCAAGCATTATAATCTGCCTTTATACTCCAGATCCCGATCAGGTTTTGCCACTGCTGTTTTGCAAGGGATCTTAACTACACCATAATCTTCTTAGTGCCTCCTCCCCCAGTTTGGCTATGGTATTCTACCCATTTGTTAGGACTGCAGATGCATCCTTGAAGGACATAGTACAGTTTTGTACCTACCATAAATGTAGATGTCCGAGAGGAATGCATCTGCAGTCAGGATTACCCGCCCTCCTTCCGCTCTGTGGTCCTCCTAGGGTATTTGCCCATCTTGTAGCTAGCTGGGGGAATCTATTATGGTGCATTTGTTTGTATATATGTACATACATGTTTATTTGTTGTTTGCTCTCTACTATTTGGAATCATTTGCATTTATCCAAATTTAGCCTTCCTAGAGGGCACCTGGCATCTGGGGCAAGAAACACTGAGGAAAATGGCGTCGGCTGATGCCTTTATACCCAATCGACAGTAGCAGTGACGTCGGGTGAAGTGCGACATCAGCCGAGGCCAGACACAGACTTTGGAATCCGGCCGACCGAAGGGCTGCCTGAGGCAGGACAACCCATTTGTTAGGACTGCAGATGCATTCCTCTCTGACATCTACATTTATGGTAGGTACAAAACTGTACTTTCGACTGGCAGGCTTGAGCCCACCACAGAAATTTCTTTTGGAGGCATGGAATGAGTGGGATCAAGGTTTCTAAGCTGTGACTGTGCTGAGTCCATAAACTCCTTTGGTACCATTGTAATTTTCTCATATGCAGCCTTGCTTGTGGGATCAGAAGAATGCAAGATGCCATGTAACCCAGGGCCTGCAGGATTTTCCTTGCAGTCAAATGAGTTTGTCTTGTCAGATTCTTGAAGTCATCCGGTAGTTGTTTTTGTTTTTCTTCTGTGAGAAAGGCTATTTGGGTGGTTGTGTCTAGATCCGCACCCAGAAAGGTTATTCTTTGGGATGGAACAAGTCTTGATTTGTGGATGTTGACTGTATATCCCAAGGCCTGCAGTAGGTGGATGGCATAATCCAAGTCCTTTAACAAAGTTTGCTTGCTGTCCGCTTGTATAAGGCAGTCGTCCAGATATAGGTAAATTTGAATCCCCTGAAGTCTGCAGTGTGCAATTACTGATGCCAGGCATTTCACGAATACTCTGGGTGCAGTAGATAAGCCAAAGGGAAATGCTGAGAATTGATAATGCTCTGACCCTACAAGAAATCTGAGGTGTCTTCTGCAACTTTGTCTGATAGGGACATGCAGGTATGCCTCCTTGAGGTCTAGAGTCACCAGCCAAGACCCCTTGCCCAGCATGGGAAGGAGTTGCTGTAGAGTCAGCATTTTGAATTTTGGCACAATGAGGTAAGTATTCAGTGCAGACAAGTCGAGAATAGGCCTCCATTGATTTTCTTTTCTTGGAACAAGGAATAATCTGGAGTAAAATCCTTGGCCTTGTTCTGAAAGAGGTACCTTTTCTATAGCTTTCATTTGTATTAAGTTGGAAATTTGTTTCAAAGCCTCTGCCCTCTGATTTGGTGGCAGGTCTGGCATGCCTTTTCTTTTTGGCAATGTGTGGAAATGGAACCTGTATCCTTTGTCTATTATTTGCAGTGTCCATGTGTCCCTTGTAATGCTGTGCCAATTTTTTGAAAATAAAGAAAGCTTTCCGCCCAAAGGTGCTTCTAATTGAGCCCTGGTCGGCGGAGTCAAAACAAAGTCATTGAGTCTGTCCTAGTGTAGCAGTTGTAGTTCCTGCGCTACCTCTCTGGTTGGGAGGCTGCCATTGACAGCCTCTGTAGGAGCCTCTAGCTTGCCCTCTACCTCTGGCACGCCTATTCCTGCCTCTCTGAGATCTGTCTGAGTCCGGAAAGGACCAATTCTTAGTAGGCCAATTTCTGCTGAATCTCGGTGGTTGGACTTGCAGAAAGTCTTTGACTGTTTGCACAGATTTTGCCTTTTCTTCAAATTTCTTTAAGACCTCTTGAGCCGTGGAACCAAATAATTTTTGCTTTTCCATAGGAGCATCCAAAAGCTTAGCTTTAACATGGTCTGGCAGAGATTGTTCCTTCAGCCAGGCATGCCTACGTATGACTGCACCTGTCATAGCTGACCTACATGAAGCTTCCAATGCATCATAACCACACTGCAAGAAATGGTTACTAACCTGCTGGGAGTTATGTACCAGATCCTGAAGGGATTTGCGATCAAGGGGTTTAGAAGAAGACAGTTTCTTATGCAATTCATCTAACAAATACTCTTGGTACTGTATCATATGAAATTGACAATTTAATTGCCCTCATGGAAAGAGTTGCAGAAGTATACACTTTCTTACCCCATCTCTCTAAAGCTCTGGACTCCCTTTCAGAGGGTAGAGGATTTCTAGCAGTGGCAGCTGCAACCCCTTTTGGGCCCTGGGAAATAGTTTCTGGATCAGCAGAGTGGGCCTTGTACAGGTGTAGATATGAGTCCGGGACCCTGTAGTACCTATCAGGTTTGGCAGGAGCCGGAGGGAGAGTCAGGGGCTGTACTAGCATCAGAGTACACATCATCAATAACATTCAAAACAGGAGGTATAGCTAAAGGCCTATGCTGAGGTAAATGTAAAAAGGTCCTTAATCTCTTTCTAGAATCAGAGAATTCCTGACCCTGCCATTGAAAATGTTCTCTCATAGAGTGTAATGTCTCTCAAAAGGAAAACTCTTCAGGAGGGGAGGCCGAGGGAATAGATTCTTCAGCATCAGAATCCTCGTAGGCCAAATAAGCCTCCTCCTGGTGGTCTGACAGAGTAGAGCCATCAGTGGACTCATCTGAGGAGTGGAGGTCAGAGGGCTCAACCCTGGGCCTTTTGTCTGGAGGTGGTTGAGAGCCCCTGTCCGGATGAGGTTGAGAACCTCTAATTAAGGAGATAAGATCCTCTGCTAAGCTAAGAATCTGTGAGCCAGTAGAAGGTCTCTGAGAGGTAACCTTGGGAGGCAAAGCTTTAGTAAGTTTAGCAGCTTTAGCCCTAGAGAAAGCCTTAATGGACATGGATGCAGGAGGTCTGGCTGCACCACGTGCAGGAGTAGACTTGTCTAAAGGAATGGTGTCGGAAGGTTCCTGGACACCAGTTTCAGAAGGTAATTCAATAACCGACTCAGCCGGGGCCTCCTGGGCCGAGGTAGTTGGTTGTGTGGTTTCGGTAATCGGAAGTACCAAGGACTCGGTTTCAGCCGAGACACTCGCGGTAGGCCTGACCGTGGTTTCAGCCGAAACCGCGGCCCGCGTGTGTCGGTCCTTGTCCTTCCATTTCTTAACTAAATGCGAAGTCGGAGTCTCCAACGGCATCTTGTAAGCAAAACTAGCCCCAAAGAATTCCTCTGCAAACTCCGACCGATGTCTAAGAGTTCGTCGGTTGAAGGAAGCACAGGCTGAACAGGCCGAGACGTCGTGGTCTGGGCCTAGGCAGGGGAGGTAGTAAGAGTGGAAATCCTTATGAGGTATTTGTTTCCCACAAGTTAAACAATTATTAACTTTATCTGACATCGGCTGAGGCAAGAAAGAGTCCCCAACGGGGTACTTAGCTTTTTCGAAGTCTTTGGTAGCTGAATCACAGGAGCTGGCCGACCGGCACTTGCGAACTGCTTCTGCTTCGGGCACCACGCGGCAAGAAAGACTGAGGAAAATGGCGTCGGCTGATGCTTTTATACCCCAGACGCTCTGACGTCGCGGAAAGTGCGACATCAGCCAAGGCCAGACCCAGACTTTGGAATCCGGCCAACCGAAGGGCTGCCTGAGGCAGGACAACCCATATGTGATGACTGCAGATGCATCCTTGAAGGACATCCAATGACTTTCCCCTTTGCATGCCAAGCAAGACTCAAATGGCAGCCCCCTTAGGAGGAAAGCTGGCATTATTTTCAAAGAATTGGCATATTGTCACAAAAGACAAATGGATCCTGGACATTATAAACAGAGGCTACAGATTCCATTTTCACACCCTTCCAAAAATGAGAGGCATGCCAAACCTGCCACACAATCAAAGGGCAAAGGCACAAAGGCAAATTACAGAGCTCAGAGACATGAAAGCTATTCAAGATGTACCTACGCGCGAACAAGGCCAAGGTTTTTATTCCAGGCTATTCCTGGTACCAAGGAAGGGAAAAGATTGGAGACCTATTTTGGACCTGTCCATCCTAAACACATTTCTGCTCGTACCAAAATTCAAGATGCTCACTCTACAGCAACTTCTTCCCATGCTGGGCAAGGAGTCTTGGCTGGTAACATTGGACCTCAAGGAGGCATACCTGCATGTCCCAATCAGACAAAATTGCAGATGATACCTCAGATTTCTTGCAGGTTCAACCCATTATTAATTCTCTGCATTGCCCTTTGGCTTATCTACTGCGCCCAAAGTATTCACGAAATGCCTGGCATCAGTAATTGCCTACTGCAGACTTCAAGGGATACAAATATACCCTTATTTGGATGACTGCCTGATCCAAGCGGACAGCAAGCACATTCTTCTGAAACATCTGGCTTATGTAATAATGTTGTTGAGCTCTCTGCGATACACATTCAACAAGAAGAAATCAAGACTAATACCCTCTCGGAAGATAATTTTCCTGGGTGCCAACTTGGACACAAACACCCAGATGGCCTACCTCACGCCAGAGAAGCAGGGGCAACTAACTCCATACTTCAAAGCACTAGCAAATTGCACCAGGCTGACTGCAAGGAAAATCCTGCAGGCTCTGGGATTCATGGCATCTTGCATCTTACTAATCCCATGTGCAAAGCTGCATATGAGGAAACTTCAGTGGTACCTGAAAAACATATGGTCTCAACACAGCCACAGTTTGGAAACAATAATACCACTTATTCCATGTCTACAAAAGGAATATCTATGGTGGGCTCAAGCATGCCAAACAAACACAGGTCTTCCATTCAGCAAGCCTCAAGCAAATCAAGTCATCACAACAGACGCCTTGGACTATGCCTGGGGGGCGCACATGACAGATCGGTGCATTCAGGGCAAATGGTCCCAAAAAAAAAAGGCACCTTCACATCAATCAAAAGGAAATGCTAGCAGTAATAAATGCTATTATAGCTTTCAAGGATCTTCTGCAACCAGGCCAACTATTGATAAGAACAGACAACACCACAGTTATGTGGTACATAAACAAACAGGGAGGAACACACTCATGCCCCCTATGCAGACTGGCCATGACACTTTGGAACATGGCCATGGACTTACAAATCGAACTACAAGCACAGTATTTGCTGGCAGACAACCTAGGCAGAAATATGACAGATCCACACGAATGGAAGTTGCATCCAAAAGTTTTTACAGAAATAATCCAAGCATGGGGAAGGCCAGACATAGATCTCTTTGCCTTCCACAAAAATCACCAATTGACAAAATTCTGCTCAAGGATTTTCCATCCAAAGGCCTGGAGAGTGGACGCTCTCTCTTTTTGTTGGACATCAATGACAGTTTATGCCTTCCCACCTCTTCCTCTGCTGTCCAAAGTTCTATTGAAAACCAGAGCAGACAGACCAAAGATGATCCTCATTGCTCTGGACTGGCCAAGACAACACTGGTACCCACTCCTGAGGAGCCTGACGCATTCCTCACCATGGACTCTGCCTCTAATGTCGCTTCTCCTGACTCAGCACAGCTTCAAAACTCTTCACAGCTAGCTAAAAACACTCAATCTAGCCGCATGGAAGATCCCTTAGCATCACAACAGACCCTACTCTCCAATGAGGTGCAGGATGTCATTTTGGAGGCCAGAAGGCCATTAACTAGAAAAGTTTACTCCACAAAATGGAAACGGTTTTGTGCCTGGAATGAGAAAAGGGGCCAGGATCCTGAGAAACTGAATTTACCTCAAATACTACAGTACATAGCTGAGCTGCTAAGCAGTGGACTTTCATTCTCCTCCATCAAAATCCATGCCTCAGCCATTTCTACAGAATACAACACTGATCCACCCTTATTCTCACACCCTCTCTTAAGGCAGTTCCTCAGAGGGGCTAAGAATCTAAGACCACCAAGAAAACAACCGATACCTGCTTGGGATCTCAACTTCATTCTGGAAAAACTGACCTTGCCTCCCTTTGAACCAGCTGCCTCATCAGATTTGCAATATTTGTCCTGGAAAACAGCTTTCCTTCTGGCAATTACCTCAGCTCGTAGAGTTTCAGAACTACAAGCTCTCATGGCTGTGCAGCCTTTCATCATCTTCCATCAGGACAGAGTTTCCTTACGAACCAACCCGTCCTTCATGCCTAAAGTGGTATCCAGGGTAGCTTTGAATCAGGCCATACATTTACCTACCTTCTATCCTAATCCTCAAAACAAAGGGGAGAGACTACTACACTCCTTGGATATCCTCAGACAACTGCATTATTATTTGGACAGAACAAAGCCTTTCAGAAAATCAGAACAGCTCTTTGTGTCCTATGCTGTAGGAGCTCAAGGAAAGCCAATTTCGAAACAGACAATCTCAAAATGGATAGCCCATTGCATACGCTTTTGCTATTCCTTTCATGGCAAAACTGTACCTACAGGCATCAGATCTCACTCCACAAGGGCCACAGCTACCTCTGCAGCCTTCCTCAGAGGAGTTCCTACCAAAGATATTTTGGAAGCAGCCACTTAGAGTTCTGTACATACCTTCTCCAAGCACTACCACCTTCCATTATACTCCAAAACTAGAGCAGGCTTTGCCACTGCAGTCTTGCAGGGCATCCTGGCTCCTCCGAGTTCCACCTAGTGCCTACCACCCCTTTCTTAGCTTTGGGATTCTACCCATCTGTTATGACTGCAGCTGTATGCACGATGAACATAGTACAGTTTTGTACCTACCATAAATGTAGATGTTCGAGTGCTAATACAGCTGCAGTCCAGGTTTCCCTCCCTCCTTCCCCTTTTGGGACAGGCCTATAGGCTAACACATCCTCATACAACCTATTGGGGTATTCATCTATGGTGCATTTGCTTGCAACTACTGCTTTTTGATTACACTACATTGCATTATTACATAAGTTTATGTATTGCCTTCCTTCTGGGGGCACCTGACATCTGGGGCAAGAAACACTGAAGAAAATGGCGTCGGCTGGTTCCTTTATACCCCTGTCGCACTGACGTCAGGGAAGAAGCGACAACAACCGACGCCGGATCAAGACTTTGGAATTCGGCCAACCGAGGACCCGCCTGACGGCAGGAGAACCCATCTGTTATGACTGCAGCTGTATTAGCACTCGAACATCTACATTTATGGTAGGTACAAAACTGTACTTTCACTGATGTAGACGGAGAATAAATGGGGCAATATGGGGCCTTAAGGAACACATTTCTTGAGTTTTTTGAGAGAGTGAAAATAAGGATGTCTTTTACAGCGAAATGACAGAAAGTTGTCAAACCAGTGAGGATTATCTTCACTGACAGCCATTTCCAGTAAGTGATATAACAGGATAGTGTGGGCCACAAGATCACCTGTCCTGGTAAGGTCTATTAAAATGGTGTCTGGAGTTTATGTTCATGCCTAGGAAGATGTTCTCTTTTAATATCTATAGTGCTGTCAAAGTACTAAGACCTGACCAGAAGCCACACTGCTTATGCTTTAGAAGATTATAACTGCTGAGAAATATTCATGGTTGTATTATGAGTTTTTGTAGAAGTTTTCCTAGAATGTAAATTGATCATTAGAGTGAGAATTTGAAGGAATTGGGTTGTTTGAGTGGATTTATTATATTTTTTCATATCTTTGGCATTTGTTTTGAGATTCTATCCTAGTGATGAATTCTCCTCTGTGGAAATTGAACCAAGGATCTATGCCATTAGCATTAAATGGACTGTCAATACAAATTTGTTTCAGGATTGGCTCAATGTCTTTTGTTGGTCTTTATTTATTTAACATTTGTTTACCAGGAAAGTTAGATTTGGAATGAAGCCAATTTTCAGCAGAGGCCTGGGAAGAAATCCTGTAGGCACATGTCTTTGAATTGTGGGAAGAAACCGGAACACTCAGAGGAAACCCACATGAATGCAGGAATGACGTGCAGACTCCACACAGAAGGTACCCCAGCTGAGAATCAAACCCAAGATCCTCTTGCTTTGAGGCGGCAACACTACCACTGCACCACTGTGCCATCTTTATGTTTGAAGTAAAAGGGTGGAATATAATATGGGGGTACTGAGTTATTAGGAGCAGATATGTTGGTATTAAAGGTTGTGGGAAGATTGGAAAATTCTGTGAGAACATCAGATGCTGACAGTTTTGGTGTGGAGTTTACATGATGCTTAGGGAAGTTTCTCCAGGATAGTCAGTTTACCTTTTTCCAAAATTGTTTAGGTGTTTTTGATTATTGAGTCTTTATTTAAATTTCATGTCTTAACTTTTATGTCTTTTGCCTTGTCTAGCTAGGTTTATGAGCTGAGTGACGTTTTGCCATGTTACTGTGAAGTATTATCTTTTAGGCATGCCAAGCCTCATCTGTCAGCTTTAGTAATACTTTTCATTTGTTGATATTGCAGCCATTATTCTGGGAGTTTGTAAAGTCTCAAAATAAGTGTGATGCAAGTGTGTTGGATATTTTCACATGTAGTGGTGAATGGTTCAGCTGTAGAACTGGCCTCGGTAGAGTTTAGAATGAATGGACAGTTACAGTAGGAGGAGACTGCTTTGAGTTTTTGAATATTGAAGTTTGACTTCTCTAAAGGTGCATTTGAGGGGTTAGGTATGGGAGGTTTAGGAAAAAGTTAATTGGGCAATGGTCACCAAGGGTATAAGGGTGGATGGTGATGCCTTTGACTGGAAGAGACTAGCAGTGGTGATTACATCAAGTAATGAGTGCTTGTTAGATTCTGAGGTAGGTAGGCTTTTGTATGAATTGGTTAAGGCTGAAGTTGGTTAGAATATAAAGGGCATCATTATTCTAATAGAATAAGGTTGTTTATGTTTTCTGTGGATTTAAATTCCTAGAGTGAGGAGAGCTTCTAGGGTGTGGAGTTTCTTGTGTAGCATGCTAGCATTAAGCAGTAACATCTTCAGGTTTTTTTGGGTTTAATTTGCTATGGCGGTAGGTTTTGTCACTTTGGCACTGTGTAAAAACAGCTCTGAGGGGGTGGATATTTGGAAGCCTACAAGGAAGAATCGCAGACCATCCTTTGCAAAGCAACATGGTTTGGTAACGATGTTCTCTCATGCTGACAAATATTGAAGCCCCCTGGAAATATACTGGGAACTAAGCCAATTCTTAATGTCAATCATCTTTTGTTCATACTGTAGCATAATTTTTGGTGAAGGTAGAATGCTGCTAAATGCAGGCATATACCTGTCTGAGACACATAATCAGAGAAATCAATAACTTCTCTCTTCATGTAGTCCAAGGGAGTATATCTCTAGTTATTAATGCCCTCATGGACTGTGATAGAATCATGCACGCAGCTGTGGTGTAGTGACTTGAGTGAGTGCATAACTTAGCGGAACATGTCTCCAAATAAGCAACTAACCAATATCTTCTTCTTGTTCAGTCTGGTGTGTAAGGCATCAGTATGCTGTACAATGGAGTCCCCTGTGATGAGAATCCTGGGTAGTGTGTTTGTTTGCCTTATTGGTTTTGCTCTTGGGGTTCCACTGGGTGTAGGTATTTGGTGTTGCTTTTGGTGAGTGCTTTAGAGATTGCTGAAGATAGGCTTGGCTTTTATAGGCTTAGGTGGGATTTGACGTTTGGAAAGATTGCTGTTTAGTCCCCGACTATAACTTGGTCTATGTGTGTGTGGTGAACACTATGTGTGGTGGATGTAGTGTCTGTGTTCTTGACAACCTTGTCTATATACAAGAGTTTTTTCATCCAGTAAAATTGTGTATGTGCATCTTTTGCATACTGTGTTTGTTTCTTTAAGGATTAAATGGTTTTCTGTGAACATGAGATAATTGTTACATTGTCTCAGGACACCCATATCTATCAAAGTGGTGATGGAAACATTTGGAAATTGCACATTAGTGCCTGTGTTTTGGTGGGATACTGTAGGTTATAGACTGGGTTATACAGAGGTCTCTTTGGGTGGTCTCTTGGGTTTGACAATAGGCTAGGTTATATTGTGTTATAATTTGACAGTAGTGCTGTTTAGTGCACAAACTGGCTGGTCTAAGCTCTCCTCTACACAGGGTTTAAGTTATATGTTTTATTTCTAAAGGTATTTTTATAGGTAAAGTTTACTCGAGCAATGCTGTTTTTGTGGTTGAGCACATAGTATTATGGATATATGGAAAACAGTGGATGGGAAAAGTAATTAAGTAGCTTACACAGAAGGCAATAGCAATGAAAGATGGGAGGGAGGGACCGTGGAAGTCAGATTATCATAAGGGGCTGAAGCCAGAATCACAACCTTTTAAAAACACAGCAGGAAAGGGTGGGAGGGTTGGGGAAAATCAAGATGCAAGAATCAGATTTCCTAGAGAGGGATTCAAGTAAAATAAAGCCAGTACTGGAACTTCTAGTCCTAAGGTAAGAATTTCGGAAACTTTAGCTTAATGTCTCATGGGGGGGGGGGCTGGGGTAGAAACAAAGAATAAGTAGAATGAAAGGCAATAAAATGCAACTTTTAAAAGGTAAATGACAAGAAGAACACAAGACTGTAGCAGCAAAACCGGAATATAAGCAGTTATAAAAGTACTGAAGCAGAATTCATATCACTGCCACTACTGCAATTTCACCACAGACTAACTTTTGGGGCAGTCATTAACCACAACATTGTAAATTAGAACAGGAAGAGCAAATCATTTTTTAGCTTGGACTGAATTCCTAGATGTTAAAGCAGTTTACAGTATTAGTTTTCATCTTCTGAAATATTCTTTACTGAGTTTTATTTGATTTATGGCCTATCCTTCATCAGTTCTCAAATATTTGCACACTCCCTCTTCCTCAACTTCTTTTATATCACATTCTTGTCCCAGATTATTTTCTTGTTGTTGCAGCTTTCCTGTTTTAAAATTTGTTTTTTCACATTTATCAAGACCAAATGACATTTTTATATAATCTGAGAACATTTTAACCATTTGCAGTTGTGCTTTCAATGCCTCCTTTGATGAACTGTGCCGGTTAAGTCATCCACAAAGAATTGAACACGTGAATTTGATAAAGGTTTTCAGGATAGTTATTCAGTGGAATACATGGGGCAAAGGAAGAAAGGTGTACATATATTAATTGCAAGAGGAGCTCCAATAGTAATAGAAGAGGATAAAAAATACAATAATGCTAGATTTGTTGTACTAAGGGACTACTGTCAAGGGAGCAGGATTACACTGGCGTGTATTTATATTCCACCTAAAACTGCTGTAGTGGATTTTAAGAAAATTGTGGAAGAAATAATCTGCTTACAGCAAGGAATATTACCTATAGCTGGGGACTGGAATTTGATTTGCAACAGTAAAATTGCATCTGGGGGTTCAGAAGGGAAAATATAACAAAGGATGATCACTTTTTTAAGAAATTTATGAAAATATTTGGCATGGAAGATGTGAATTCAGTACTAGGAGTTCGGAGTAAATTTACATATTATTTGCCAAGATAGAAAAACTTGGCTAGGCTAAACAGAATTTACATTTCACAAGAACATGTGCATTTAATTGAAGATCTTGATATGCACCCAATAACTATTTCTGATCATGCACCAATAACTAAAATAAAAACAGAGGGTAATGAAATAAAAATGAGACACTGGTACTTTCCCACCTATCTGATGAAAAGAGAAGAATTTAAGGAATGGGTAGTGGAAATTATTCAGGAACCATTAGAGAAGATAGAAATTTATCCTGAAAATATAGCTAGAAAGTGGGATAAAATTAAAGTAGAATTTAAAAATAGGGTGCAAATAAATGGAGATATGGTTAAGAAGTAACAAGAATCATTTAGAAGCACTTACAAATGTTAAAATACTGCAAAATAGGGGGAATCTCACAGAACAAGAAGATAAGCAATGGCAGAATGCTAACCAGAAGGTAAGGGATTACCTCGATAATATGCATAAGCTTAGAAAGATTGCTATTAAGCAACTGTTTTTTGATGATAACCCTAGAGCAAAAAAATGTTTAACACAATGACTATGAAAGTCTGCATAAAGCAGAGAAATATGAACATTAAGAAAAGGTGCAAATGGAAATGTTTATGGAAGAATTAAATATGCTAAGGTAAGAGACAGAGGAGACTCAATTATTAACAGGATAGGAGGAGATGAGATAAAAATGGTGATTTACAACCAGTCTACAGGAAAGTCCCAAGGAATAGATGGTATTCCTGTGGAAGTTTGGAAGCTAGATGGGGAAACAACCTGATAAAGATCCAGAAGGTTTTGTTTAACAGTATTTTAAGAGGACGAGAAGTACCAAAATCCTGGAAGAAAGTGGTAATAACTGTAATAGATCCAACTTCATACAGGTCCATTTCAATACTAAAGCATGATTATAAAGTGTTTATATCTACAATAGCTAAAAGAATGGCGAAATGGATGCCAAAATTGATAGATATGGATCACTGTGGTTTTGTGGCAGGGAGGCAAATGTTTGACAACATTAACAGAACAGTGATGATCCAGTGGGTCGCAGAATATAAGAAGATGCCATTGTTGTTGGTGTGTTTTGATGCAGAGAAAGCATTTGACAAAGTAAGCTGGGACTTTATGAGCAGAGCAATGGGAGCATTTGCAGGAGGATATATGAGAAATCGGGGGCAAAAACTAAAGTGGCTGGGTTCCTCTATAATAATCTTTGCTTGAGCAGAGGAACTAGGCAGGGGTGTCCTCTCTCCCCTTTGTTATTTGCATTCTATTTAGAGCCATAGGCAAGGAAAATAAGGGACTCAGAAATTCAAGAATAATTGGTATGGTAGTCAAGAAAAGCTGTCTGTGTCGTCAGATGACATTATTTTATACCTGGCAAAACCAGAAAAGGACATTACAGTGCTGTGGAACATATCGAGATGCTTTTGAACCTTTTCAGGATACAAAATTAATGAAACTAAAACAAAAGCAACAGTGGTAAATTATGTACTTGCATATGAATTGGTTCAGCAAGATCCATACTTATGAGGACATGATAAAATGAAGCATTTAGGAGTATGGATTAAAAATTATACTATTGTGGCAGTTAAAGATATGTGGGAAGAGACTAAACAAAAGATAATACAAAAGCTGAGAAAATGGAAGCTTTGTCATATGGATAGTATTATACAAGCAGTTAAATAATGAAAAAAGCTTATGAAAACATTATTATACCATTAGCTGCATGGCATTAACTCTGTGGTTAAGTTCACCTATGAGAGTAAGGAATATATTGGATGTGGTTCTAACCACAAACAGAGGTTTGTGCACTGAGTAAAATCCACCCTTGAGTATCTCTGATCATCATGAGGTGTACTTTAATTTGCAGACAGGCAATGCAAGTATCAGGTTACAGGATCATCGGATACAAAGATCTTAGAGCATGTATTACAATTCTACTAAGCAATAACTATGTAGGTGGGACTGGAGAAATTGTATAGCTGATAACTGCTCGACCTTTTATTCTAAGTTGGATTCCTTTATAGATGAATGTATCACATATAGTAATAGTTAAAAAAGAAAAGGAGTCAAAGGACCTCATGGTAGAATTAAATACTACCGAGGCTATCAGGAAAGAAATATCCTAAGTGGGAGAAGTTGACAATCTGTCAGGGGAAAAAATAGATACAAGGAAATCAGCATTAAATATAGAATGACAAGAAGAAGGGTAAAAAAGAAATAGTTGTAGTTATTAAAGAATGAAAAGAATATGAAATCTGTCCTTATATATGCTTGGGAATATAAAGATGAATGCTGAAATAGCCTGGCTCCATTATGGGAGGGCATATTTGAAATATTTACCAAGTCTAAAATCTTATACAGAAAAAATATCTATGCCCCAGGAAGAATTTCAAGTGCAAGCACAGACTGTCCACAAATCAAAATGGAGTCTATGCCTGAATTGCTATTAAAATGAGTAAGTATAATGTACCATGGCCTGATGACTGATTGGGTTCTTGTTGTGTAATGTGAGGGGAAAAGCTATGTCCAATATTGGTTGTTAGTTCAACAATCTCTAGAGGAAATATATGTCCCTACCATTTGGAAACAGGCATTTATAATATGTGTCCATGAAGGAAGTGATGATAGAAATGCATTCAATAATAGGCTCATAAGCTTGACCAGCATCCTCAGAAAATATTTTGAGAGTTCCAAGCCAAATTATGCAAGATTTGGCTTTCATCAAAATGTTGACATAATTCGGCATAGATTCTAAAAAACATTCTAAAGACATGCTTCTGGAGCATTTCTCCCTGGGCCTCTGCTGAAAACAGGATCTGTGGAACCTAGTCAGACTTTCCCAGTCAGAAAATGTTAAATAAATAAAAAATAAAATAAATTTACATTAAGGAAGGTCCTTCATAACCAACCTGGTATCTTTCTACGTGGATGCAGCTGGATTCCATAATAATAGAATTTCAGTTGTTATGGACCAGGTCAAGTCTTCTCACTCAGTACTACACATAGCTATTGTAACCGGAAACATAGCCCATACTGAATAGGTTGGATTCCCAGCTGGTTATACAAAAGAAGATCTTTAGTGACTATCAGAAGAGTAAGATGTAAATACTTTGATATTAGAAGTGGTGGATTGCAGGGTTCAGTTCTGGGGCACTTTTTCATGCATCCATCGTGTACTATGCCAACTAGTCGTAGGTGCATGATTTCAGCATTTGTAAGTGATGCTGTGGATGTTCATCGTGTTTCACTGTTGCAGTCATTACACTTGGATTATCCTGCTGACAGGCTACCCGCAGTTGGCCTGAATTCCAAAGTTCTGGTCCGGCGTTGGTTGCTGTCGCCTCTTCCCTGATGTCAGTGTGCCAGGGGTATAAAAGATGCAGCCAACACCATTTTCTTCAGTCTTTCTTGCTGCGTGGTGCCCGAAGCAAAAGCAGTTCGCAAGTGCCGGTCGGCCGACTCCTGAGATTTTCAAAAGCGAATTGCAGATCCGAAGTCTTCATTAAAGCTAAGTACCCCATTGGGGAAACTTTTTTCTTGCTCCAGACCGATGTCAGAAAAAGTTATCAATTGTATTTCTTGTGGGAAGCAAATACCTCATAAGGATTTTCATTCTTACTGTATTCCTTGCCTAGGCCCTGACCACGACGTTGCTAGCTGTTGGTTTTGCGCTAGATTTAACCAACGCACTATTAAACTTCGGTTCAATTTTGCCTTTCATTACTTTGGCCGAAGATTTAATTATATAATGCCGTCGGAACAGCTGATGACCGGAGTTTACAAAAAGCGCAAGGAAAAGGACAGGCATCTGAGGTCCAAAGCTGACAACAAGGCCTCCGCTAGGCCAGTCGCAGGTTCGCCGGTTCTCAGTGAGGCGCTTTCGCAGCCCCTGACACCCACTACCTCAGAGCCACAGGCCGCTTCTAACTCCCACGTGGAGCCAACTAGGCCTCTGGATACTCAAGGTATTGGACATTCGGAAACTGTTCCCTCAGATGGGTCCGGAGCCACTGAGCAGGCATCGGCTTCTGAGGGTGTTTTCAGACCTACACAGTTATATGTTAAGCCAACCTCAGCTTCAAAAGCAAAGACTAAAGCAGCTCTAAAGACAAAGAAACAAGTACAGCATTCTCCTGCACAGACTTCCATGCCTAAAAAACAGATGCTTAAAATGGCCGAAGACCTAATTACTTTAATCAGGGGTTCTCATCCCCCTCCAGATAAGAAGCCTAGGCAAGAGACAGAATATGAATCTTCAGATCAGGTGTCCATTTCCTCTGATTCCTCTTCTGAACAGGGATACTCCATTCCTCCCTATGAGGATTCTGATGCTGAAGATTCTATTCCTTCAGCCTTTCCTCTTGAGGATTACTCTTTTGGGGAAACCCTTCACACCATGAGGGAACATTTTCACTGGGAGAGCCAAGAATACTCAGAATCTAAGAAAAGGCTCAGAGACTTTCTTTTACTTCCTCAGCACAGACCTCTTGCTATTCCACCTGTTCTAGACATAGTAGATGATGTATTTTCAGAGTCCAGCCTGTCTCCTGACTCTTTACCCCCTGCACCGATTATGCCAGACAGATACTACAGGGTTCCAGTTGGTTTTGTGCTAGATTTAGCCAACGCACTATTAAGCGTCGGTATGATTTTGCATTTCACTATTTTGACAGAAGATTTAATTACACGATGTCATTGGATAGCCATCTGACTACCGCAATTCAAAAGAAATGCAAAGAAAAAGAAAAGGACAGGCATCCGAGGTCCAAAACTGACAACGAGGCTTCTTCTAAGCCAGTCACCGGTTCTCAGTGAGGCGCTTTCGCAGCCCCTGACGCCTGCTCCTTTAGAGGCCGCAGGCTGCTTCCGACTCCCACGTGGAGCCAACTAGGCCACTGGAAACTCAAGGTATTGGAACCTCAGAAACTATTCCCTCAGATGGGCCCGGAGCCGCTGAGCAGGCATCAGCTTCTGAGGGTGGGGTTCAGTTCTGGGGAACTTTTTCATGCACCCATCATGTGTATTATGCCAACTAGTCCTAGGTGCATGATTTCAGTATTTGTATGGGATGCTGTGGTTGTGAATCTGGTTAATAAAATTGAAGCCTAGGACCATCTCCAAAGTTATTTGGATGAATTGTACACATGGGATGTTGAAAATAAGATTACTTTTATTTGTGGGAAGTGTACAATTGTATTTATTGAGACTAATAATAAGAAGATGACATATTGTAGATAAGGATGTTATTTCTGAATGAACTTATTTTAAAGATTTATGGATATCAGTATCAAACAGATTTGATGGTAGTCATCATGTGGGTCAAGTGGTGAGGAATTTTTTTTTGCATGATCAAATTCATAATGTCATCTTCATTTTATTAAATGTTTAATTAGATCAATGACAGAATTTGGAACCTGCTTTTGTAATTATTGTTGTAATGGCACCTGGAGACTGTAGTGATTTTTGAAGTATTAGACAAGCCTAATGTGTACACTGAGGGGTGTGTCTGAGAGACTCTTCAAAAAAGTTAAATGTATACAGTATAACAACTGGCCACTAAGGGGTGATGTGATTTGGATATGCAAGTGCTTTAGTAACACTGAAACTCTAGTTACTATGGCTGTCCAACTCCAGAATCATTCATTAAATATTAAGAACAATGATATTTTTATGGCAGTGGATAAAGGGACAGGAATGCTAGGGAGAAATCCAGCATTGACTTAGTTAATGTTTGAACAAAGTCCCATTACATATTGGACAATCAAATTATGCGACTACCTTAAAGCAAACTTGGATATTTTTAGGAGGAAATGATCTGAATTTTTTGGAACCGTTCCAAAAAAATGGCCTACTATCCAAATCCCAGCATGGCTTCAGACCTTCCCATAACACTACCACAGCACTACTTTGATTCACCAACATTGCCAATCACCATAGAAACAAAGGACTATTCGTTTACTCCATATTCTTAGACTTATACAAAGCCTTTGATATGGTTAACCATAGAATGCTCCTAGAGACTCTATATTCCCTTAACATAAGCTCCTCTACCATTTTATGGTTCAATAACTACTTATCAGACTGTCAGCAGGCACTTCTATGACAAGACCAATTGTCCCCCCGATTACCAGTAGCCATAGGTGTCCCTCAAGGGTCCATCCTCGTTCCTTTGCTGTTCTCACTTTTTACAAACCAGATAGCTTCTGCCTCACTCTTGGCCTCAGTAGTGCAGTACGCAGATGACACCATTATATGTGCCGCCCCCCACTCTAAATGAGCTACAAAGCATAACTCAAAATAACTTTACTCTAGTGGAAGCATGGTTCACTAACATAGCGGAAGCATGATTCACTAACATCAAACTTATTCTTAATCCCAAAAAAAAAAAAAAAAAACTCATTCACTTCAGTCCTGGAAAATCCCCTCCTCAAAACAATGATTTTACCAAAAAATCTAAAGATAATATACAAATCAACCTAACAACACACACAAAACTGTTAATGTAGAAATTGATAATAATCTGAAATTCGATATACACGTAGCCCAAACAATAAGAAAGTTAACAAAAAGCTTGGTCTCCTTTATAGGAACAGACAGTTCATAACTAAACATACCAAAAACACTATTGCAAGAACTCATTTCTTATCCATCCTCCTTTATGCCTCCCCCATCTTAACTAACCTTTGCCACAGCAAACTAAACAAAATGGAATCTTGTTACAACAAGATTGCCAAGTTTGCTGCCGATGCCTCTCGTAGATCCCATCATTACCTAGTCCTCAAACAACTTAATTGGCCTGAGCTACCTCAACTAGTCCTACTCAACCAACTCTCAATAGCACACAAGCTCTACTACCTTCCAGACAAAAACCCTGCTCTTCAGCATCTAATTCACCCCTACACCACCACTAGAGCCTTAAGATTTGGTAATCACAACCTCATCAGTGTCATCAAATATAAAATGATGCTGGCAAATCTCTCTTTGTCTGCTCTATTGCCAAAATCTGGAATTCACTCCCAAGCCAGTTAACTTCTACCACCTCCACCTTCCAATTTAAAAAACTCCTCAAAATCCACTACTTACATAAATGGCTTTGAACATGCTACTCCCTAGGTTAATCCACACCATTGCACTGTTGCTAGGATTCTGCTAAGGTTCAACTATTTTCCCTCGTTCTGATTGTATACTTGTTTAGCCAATGATAAGTCCTTTACAGTGCTCACCGACCTGTTTAACCAATGTTATGTTCTGAACAGAGCTAATACCCATCTTCTAGTGCAAAAAAAAAAAGTATCATTCACTAGTAATTACCTAGAAATAATCTCTGCTTATGTATACTTGTTTGTAATCTTGTATGTATACTTGTATACTCATATGTTTTCTTATTGTTAATTGGAGCTTTTCTCCCTGGGCCTCCACTGAAAATAGGCCTGTATCCACTCAGACTACCCTGGTTAACTAATGTAAAATAAATAAAGTTCTTGTATGTGGTCCTTAATCTTACCTATACAGTGTAAGCTTCAAAATAATCAAATTTATTTTGTTAGAAGATCAGTTGTTTTAATGAAAAAGCATACTGCTTACAGTAAAAAAAGGTACAGAAAGGTCTTTTAACTCACCAGCCCCAGTTTTGTCCATAAAAGAGGTGTGGGAAAATAGTTATCCCAGTGCTTGCATCTGAGTCCTTGTTTGTAGGCTCAGAGAATATTTATCACCCATAGTAAAGGTTTTAATCGTACTTAGTCACACCACCGGAATATTGGCACTTTGTTATAGCAGTGGAATTTTTTTTTTGTCCACTTTTCCTTAAACCACTACTTATTGAGTGCTAGCCAATCTTTCTTGCACCTCTGCTGTCTGTGATTCATTAGTAACCATAACTGCATCATTGAAGCTAATGACCATTTTCTGATCATACTACTGTTATCTTAGCCACCCTAATTAGCAGACATGTGCCATTAGTCTCAAGTGCTTCAGAGAAGGTGGTTCTTACTACTACTATTACTATTCTGCAGTTAAATTAGGCACCAGATTCAACCGTAGTCTAGGTAATGACCATTAAAGGACTCTTAATGAATTTACCCATAGACTCCAGTGTTCTGAGGGGAAAAATATATATATATATATATATGTGTGTGTGTGTGTGTGTGTATGTACACGCAGTGGATATAAAAAGCGTACACACCCCTGTTAAAACGCTAGGTTTTGGGATTAAAAAACTGAAACCACAACAAACCATTTCAAAACTTTCCCCCTTTAATATGACTTATAACCTGTACAATTCCATTCTAAAACAAATCTGTTATGGGAAAAGAACAAAACATAAAAAATGTACAATAAGCTGGTTGTATAAGTGTGCACACCCTTAAACTAATACTTTGTTGAAGCACCTTTTGATTTAATTACAGCATTCAGTCTTCTTGGGTAGGAGTCTGTCAGCATGGTACATCTTGACTTGGCAATATTTGCCCACTCTTCCTTGCAAAAGTGCTCCAAATCTGTCAGATTGTGAGGGCATCTCTTGTGCACAGCCCTCTTCAGGTCACCCCACAGATTTTTCTATTGGATTTAGGTCTGGGTTCTGGCTGGGCCATTCCAAAACTTTAATTTTATTCTGGTGAAGCCATTCTTTTGTTGATTTAGATATATGCTTTAGGTTATTGTTGTGCTGAAAGGTGAAATTCATCTTCAGCTTCAGCCTTCTAGCAGATGCCTGAAGGTTTGGGGCCAAAAGTGACTGGTATTTGGAACTGTTCATAATTCCCCTCCACCTTGACTAATGCCCCAGTCCCAGCTGAAGAAAAGCAACCCCAAAGCATGATACTGCCAGCATCATGCTTCACAGTAAGGATGATGTTCTTTTGGTGATGTAAAGTGTTATTTTTTTGCACCAAACGTACCTTTTGGAATTGTGGTCAAAAGTTAAACCTTGGTCTCATCAGACCATAACACATTTTTCCACATGCTTTTGGGTGTCTTGATGTATTGTTTTGCAAATTTTAAATGGGCCTGGATGTTTTTCTGTGTAAGAAAAGGCTTCCATCTTGCAACCCTACCCCATAGCCCAGACATATGGAAAATATGGGAGATTGTTGTCACATGTAATACATAAGCAGTACTTGCCTGAAATTCCTGCAGCTCCTTCACTTTTGCTGTAGATCTCTTGGCAGCCTCCCTGATCAGTTTTCATCTTGTCTTTTCATCAGTTTTGGAGAGATGTCCAGTTCTTTGCAACATCACTGTTGTCTCATATTTTCTACACTTTTTGATGACTGTCTTCACTGTGTTCCATAGTATATGCAATGCTGTGGAAATTTTTTTGTACCCTTCTCCTGACTGATACCTTTCAACAATGAGATCCCTTTGATGATTTGTAAGATCTCCGTGAACCATGGCTTTTGCTGTAGCAGGCAACTGAGTAAATGTCAGGAAAATCCTAGTAGGACAGCTGAACTTTATTTGGGTTTAATCAGAGTCTCTTTAATTGATGGCAGGTGTGTACCCAAAAAGACTGAATGTTGTAATTAAATCAAAAGGTGCTTCAACAAAGTATTAGTTTTAAGGTGTGCACACTTATGCAACCAGCTTATTGTATGTTTTTTATTTTTTATATTTTCCCCTAACAGATGTGTTTGTTTCTCAGTTGAATTGTACAGGTTATAGGTCACATTAAAAATGGGAAAAGTTTTTAAATGATTTATTGTGGTCTCATTTTTTATATATCACAAAACCCTGGCATTTTAACATGGGTGCATAAACCTTTTATATCCACTGTATATGTATAGGATATAGGTATAAGTTTATTTATTTTACATTTGCTTACCAGGAAAGTCCAACTGGACACATATCCTTTTTCAGCAGAAGCCCAGAGAGAAAAGCTCCACAAAGTATATGCACTTTAATTATTATCACCTGCTTTAGATATGGTAATTATTATCTGCATCAGGGGATACACATCCTAATCTGTGTCCATTTGAAGTAAATACATGATTCTACTTTAGACAGTGTTCAAAACAGTATTCTCATGCTCTCTTCCCCTGTGGATGTGGACTCTAAATCTTACATCCACCTGTCCACGTTTATCATGAGTTACCAATTCCTTGCCCTTATGCACATGTATGGAATCTGTATTCCACTCATAACAGACTCGTGGTTTATATTTCCAGAAGTAAATCTTCCTGGTTATAGAAGGATCAGACATGATCAAGCCTTCTGTGCATCAGGGAATGCTGCAGGCTTAACTAATAACCATTTAAACCGTTTACAGTTTACAAAGCAAGTTATGTCACTGTATCTTTATAATGTGAATTATGACATCATCATTGTTAATGAGCCACTGGGTCTGTAGAAATCCCTTTATGCTAAATACACGTATGCATTCTGCCTAGTCAGCCATTAACACTGCCTGGTTATATTGTATATTTCCCTTTGCAGAATACAAAATATGAAATATGAAATGTTTTGTCTTAGGGACTTTTTTTTTTACATCAATAAACTGAGCCGTCGTGATCTCATAATATTATCCAGGTTTGTCATTTAAACCACCTAATATCTGACTACTAAGTTTTATTGACATGAAATTTGGTAAAAACATTTTAGACTAGGTCTTCACCTCCCACCACAGTAATGTTAAGGATGCCAGGATCCTGTCAGTTGTCACAAGTGGCCATAATAACACTTTTGCTATATGTACACAAGTCAAAGTGCTTTATAATTTTCTAACTAACTAGACCATGGTCCATCTCCCCCAAAACTTGATATTATCATAAAAAAATAAGTAAAGCGCTGAAATTAATAATCACTGTACAATTTACTCTGATGAGGGATGGGGACATCCACCCTAACCCTGGACCCACCCTTCCCACAAGCTCCCAGCCCACTACTACCTTCATCTTATGGTCAAATTCAAAGTCCCCTAACTCTTTTGTGACCTGTAACCTAGACATCAGGAGTATTAACAACAAGGTCCATAATCTTCATGCCCTTCTAGTTACCTACTCATCTGATGTGATATGTCTTACAGAAACCTGGCTAAAACCAGGAACTAAAACTGATGAGGTTATCCCACCAGGGTACAACATACTTAGACTAGACCGTAACACCAGGAAAGGTGGAGTAGCAGCAGTTCTGTTTAAAAACACAATAGATGTCACACTAGCCCTACAACAATCTCCCTTGTTCAATAATGCAGAAGTCCTAGTTAGCAAACTACAGCTTAACAAAAGTAAATTTATATTCATTGCCTGTATTTATATCCCCCCAGGCAACAATGCAAATACCCTTGAAGACTTCCATTAGGAGATGTTAATATTGACTGGAACAATTGTTCCTCTGAATCTCCCACCACCCATATAAACCTTCACGGTTATACCCAACTTATATCCTCACCCACCAGAATAAATAAATCCAACTACAAAGGCAGTATCCTGGACTGGATTCTTATTAACAATCACAAGACCTGTATAGCACGGGTACCCTCCCAGATGATATAAGTGACCACCTACTCATGTCATTAAGCATAAAGTAGATAAACACCACCAAGTTCTATATAAATCTATCAGAAACAACAAGAAGATTAACGCCACTGTCTTTCAGAATGAACTCAGAGCATGCAATTGGGCCATACTTAAAAAACTTCCACTAGATGATGCAGTGGCCTACTTTAATTCTAAATTCCTCTCCATTCTAGATTCCCACGCTCCTATCTACACCCTCAGAGCCAAAACTAAGACCGTCCCCTGGCTCTCTAAAGTAACCAAAACCAGAAATCATAGTAAGAAGTAAAGCATGGGACAAATGGCGCCCCTCCAAAGACCCACTTGACCATATTAAATTCCGACAACTAAGGAATGATAGCAAGAAAGCCACACTGTTAGACAAAAAAAAACTTCTATCAACACTTTCACTAAAAACACCAGAACAAACCTGAAAAATTTTGGGCAGGCATAAACAAACTGCTCCACCCTGGCCAAACCTCCACCCCACCCCTTCAACTTGTGACCTTAAAACTCCAGAAGAAACTGCTAACATCATTAACAATTTTTTTAAAAAAACTATCCAATCACTAGCTAGCCAACTACCCCCCACCAGCTGCTTTCAAAACTCATCCACAACCAGTACCCCACTCCCTTTCGCCTTCCAACCTGTATCTACATCCACCATCCAATCTCTAATTAACAAACTAAAGCCCACTACCCTGGCAGCTGATCTCCTCCCACCAGAATATTTACAAAAAGGGGCAGATGCCATTGCATACCCTGTCTCGGTCATAATAAACTGCACCTTGACTGAAGCCATTATCCCCTCTCTCTGGAAGTTTTCCCATGTCATTCCCCTTCATAAAGGAGGGAATTCTTTAGACCTCTCAAACTTCCGACCAATAGCCATACTATCACCATTGGCCAGAATTATGGAAAAAGTGCATCCACAACCAATTAATGCACTATCTCACCCAAAATAAACTACTGGACAACTCTCAGTGTGGTTTTAGGCCACACCACAGTACCACATCAGCCCTCCTGTCATTCTCTAACTTTATCAACATCAACCGAAACAATAACAAACTTACCTCTGCTCTCTTCCTAGATCTCTCTAGGCCTTTGATGTGGTAAATCACCAACTGCTTCTCCGTACCTTGAAGGAACTGTCACTGAATAGTTGCTCTATTAAATGGTTCCAGTCTTACCTGTCTGATAGACAACAAGCAGTTTTATGGCAGAATACCCTATCCACACATCTGCCCATTACTCTAGGAGTCCCCCAAGGCTCCATACTAGGACCACTAGTCATCAGTCTTTATCAATGACCTGCCCACCATCACTCCCAAGGCCACCTGCATCCAATACACAGACGACTCTACTTTAATATGTACCACCTCCTCCTCAACTGAGCTTATGACCCTAACCCAGAATACTTTCAATGATGTAGAAAAATGGTTTGCAAACCGTCAGCTTCTATTAAACACCAACAAATCTAAACTGCTCATCTTTTCCCCACCTGCAAATCCTCCTCACCATTCTTTACTATAAGTTCCAACAATGGCACAATTATATTCCCAGATACTCACACAAAGCTCCTGGGTGTCACAGTCAATAGCGCCCTAAAATATTATATCCATGTCAATAAAACCATCAAATCTGTCAACAAAAAACTGGGCTCCCTATACAGGATCAAACCATTCTTCTCTCCTTTTACAAGAACCACTATTGCTCGGTCCCACCTACTTTCTACCCTCCTCTGTGCCTCCCCCCTCTTCACTGACTTGAACCAAGCCACCCTTACCAAACTTGCTAGTTCTTACAACCATATTGTTAGATTTGCTACAGGTGCTACCTCTAGGACCCACCATTGTATCAACCTAACTCAACTAGGATGGCTGGAGTGGCCCAGTCTCCGATACAACCAACTTGTAATAACCCACAAAATACTATAGCAACCCGAAAAAACACCAGTACTAAATAAGGTCATCAAAACATACAGAAACCTGAGGTCATTACGGTCTGCTGATAAACTGCTGATACAAACAACTAAGTGCATAAATTTGGCTGGGGACTCTCTATTCGCCAACTCAGTAGGCAAAACTTGGAATATGCTACCTGCCGAACGTACTCACCAATCCTCCTTAACCCAGTTTAAAAAATGCCTTAAACTACACTTCCAACAGCATTGGCAATGTCCCTGCTTAAACCCCGACTAATCACCACCCAATGTTCCTGCAAATTCTCCCTAAGCATTTCAATCATGTACTCTAATAAGTGTATGAATTCTTGATGGGACTGAGCCCATAACTGTGTGTATTATTGTCCAAAACTGAAGCCACATGATTTTGATGTTGTCATCTATGTTTTATCTAAGTTTGTAACCCTACTAAAAACTGCATATTATACTTATCTCTAAATGTTTCTATTGTTCCTAATGTATTTGTTCTCTGCTTTCTGGAGCTTTTCTCCCTGGGTCTCCACTGAAAATGGACATATATCCAGTTGGACTTTCCCAATAAACAAATGTAAAATAAATAAATAATTTTAAGTACCTTAGAGCCAGACTACTGAAAACACTAGGATCAGGACAAAGTAAATCAGGTAATTTGGGGAATTACTGGGAAGATCCCATCTACCACTGATAATGCATTCAGCTATTTTATTGGGTTCACTCATATAGCATCCTGGACAGTCTTGTACCTTTCAAGACATTCAGGGTAATACATGCTTCCATCACTGGATGTCTGACTTATTAAAACAACTGATGGTTGTCATAGACAATGGATGTGTCATCGTTAATGTGGAACAACTGTCTTATTTTGTCAGTATAGATTATTCTGTCTTGTTAGTGGAGACAACTCAATAATCAATAAAAGCAGCATGAGCAAACTTCTTGTAGGCTCATAGGTAAGTACTAGGCTAGTTGCCCTTGTGGGTCATTTTAAACCTACCCAGTTTCCCTTTATGAGCTTGAAATAACCCGTGCCATTTGGTTAATGGATTGTTCTTACCCATCCTATAGGTTCATAGATTAGTGCTATGCTAATTGCACTTGTGGGTCATTTTAAGCCTAGCCAATTACCTCATGTGAGAATCAAACTCTGCACTTTGTATCTCTAAGGTAAACATCTTAAGCATTATGCCAATCTCCCACCCTGCCAACTCTTAATGAGAATAACTGGGATCATACCATAGATAATGTGACAGAACCCATGCATGGGTTAAACATTTAGGAAATGCCTCTGTCCATTAGTAAATAGTACAGGGCAGTCCTGGTATACATTTTCTGTTTCCCATCAATATGTCTGAGTTGTGCTTTTATACGGACAGGGATGACTTTTGTTTTATGTGGTTGGGGAGTCAGTTCCACAGTAGCAGTATCCTCTGCAAGGTATACCTGTCCCTCAAAACCATTTTGTAGATGTTAGAGAAGGGGTTTAGAAGCCTAGACCAAATATTTCTGATGCCATTTGACTTGCTGATGTGCATTAAATCCATCAGTTTTGGGTCGGAGGATGCCTTGTATGCCAGGCACAGGTCTTCTCTTAGCAGTCTGAAGGATACCGAGTATAGAGACTGGCCATTGAGTCGGTCCATGTAGGACATGTTTCTGGCCTTGTATCCTTTTAGTAAGGTATCTCTGTGGTCGTTTTGCATGTGTCTGAACAGATACATGCCAAAGGGGACATTATATTCAAAGATTGGCCTGATGACAGCTGGACAAAGGGGGAGAAAGACATCCCTAGATCTAGACACACAGTCCCTTTATTTATAAGCGGTGCAGTATAGAAGGTCTTTATTACTACAATAGACACATCTTGGTCAAAACTTAGGTCACTGCTCAAATAAGTTTCCAAGTCCCAAACAAGTGGGTTAACTCTTAGAACTCTGTTCTATAAAACAGTGAAAGACAGATAAGAATTTTTGTTTTCTTGATCTGATTAAAAAATCATTTTAACAGTCTGTTCCTGCTTTAGCTAAGGTCCTTAAGCCTATATTAGTGATTCCAGCACATAGCTACACTGCATTTTTTCTGTTTTAAATGGTCTAACTGTTGCTATTAAGCCCTGTTTTCACACTGAGTGTAAATCAGGCTAGTTCAGGGTGTGCATTTTGCACTGGGGCAATTACAGGCCAGTCACCTCAGAGCTAAGGGTCTAATTGTTTTTTTCCCTTTCGACCACTCTGTCATAGCTGTGTTCTTAAACCTGGTGTTGTTGCCTGCCCTTTTTGATAATTTGACAGCATAAGCCCCTCCATCTCCCTGTTTATTGGCTGTTGACAATAAGCACATACATATCATTTTGCAAAGTCCCTCCCATTAAACTACTCACCAGACTAAAAGATCTTTGATAAAATTTTTAATATTGAGTGTACTGATACTGTTTGCACTGATTTTAGTATCAAATTAGTGAGATTTTTTTTACAATAATTAGTTTCGTGGTTCTTGCTGCTAGCAGAAGATGGTTTCCAGGCTAGTTGTTTTGTACTGAAATTGAAATATTCAGTAGCAAGTCCACACAAACATTATTCTAAAACTGAACTCCAAGCAGTTATAGTTACTCCTGCCCCCCCCCCCCCATATCGCTCAACCCTTCAGCACAAAAAACCTGGACAGCACCAGAAATAATGGAGGGGAAAAGGCCTAAAAATGGAGACAGATTTTAAGTATTGCTCCTAAAAACTTAGAAAAGTGCTAGTATAACAGGATTTGATTTATTATGTATTTTCTGAAGTGTATGAAGTCTGAAACTCAAATTTCTGGTATTATTTTTTATTATTTAGTGACTTCAAATTTTATGAGGAACAGGCCAAAAATATGAGGCAAAAATCTGGACTGTTGAGAGGTATGCTGCCCCCAGAGTCATTCCTGTTGGTACCATGGACCAGCACTTCCCTTTAACTTCTCTATCCACTCTGATTGAGATAGGTATCTTGAGACAATGTAAGAATTGTCTCATACTGTATTATGGTCATATTTTATTCAAACAGCATAATATAGTGTGTGAGATGTACATATATGATATTCTTGAAGGCAAAAATCTCACACACACAGTCAACTCAAACACCAAAATTGTCAGCAGTACACCACACATCACACCTCTCCAAGGCCATCATAATACACATAAGAGCAAGGAGTCCCAACGTTACAGAAGCAGGGCCCATAAGGCAGTCATCGACACAAACATCGGGTTACAGGTCACTCCATTATATGGCATACAGATCTGCCTTTGGTCAGGCTGAGCAAAGAAAGAGTGATGGTAAGTTGCTTGTCTGGTGCCAGGATCCATTGGATCACACATGAAGTCAAGTCCTTTAACAACAAGTACCAGTATAACTCTGTCATAATTCATGCCGGTGTAAAAGACTTGATGTGTACCTCCCTGGATTATATGAAGAGAGATAAGAAGGAGCTCTGAGACAATCTGTCCAAGGCAGGTATGAGCCTAGCATTGAGCTGCATTCGACCTTCTCCAAGGATGATGCTGTGATATGAGCAAAAAATAATTGACTTCAATAATTGGATTAGTTTTTGGTGTCATTCAAAGGGGGTCCAATATTTGTAAGCTTGGGATGATATAATCGACAGACTGTGCTGCTTTACCAGGGATGGCCTGCATCTGTCCCCTCTAGGGTTTTGTTTATTGGCAAAGATATTGTCCATCCCCATAGTGCCTTTTTTTAGGCAATGCCTACCAATATGAAGTTGTTACTGATCAATGCAAGAAGTCTGAACAAGAAACTCAATTTCCTGTAAGCTCTTCTCACCCTGGAAGACATTGACATCTGTGTAGTGACAGATATGGTTTAAAATAGCATAGAGCACTCTGGCTGTACAGGGCTATAATACCTTTCACTCGTTTAGACTAACTACTAAACAGGAGGGAAAAAAGGTGAAATCCTATCAGGCTACACTCAGGAAAGATACATATCATGACTGGTAAAGCAGCATAATGCACTAGAGCTTCTTCATGTCCAAATAACTTTCAGAAAGTCCTGTACCATCTATTAGCTAGTTTTAGACCTCCTTCTGTGACTTGCAGGAACTAGAATCACTCAGTATTAAACCCAATATCATTTTCCTAGGTGATCTAAATTATCCAGTTATAGACTGGGATATCTACACCACCACTAGTGCACAAGCACAAAGATTCCTGGACTTTATCAGTGCAAATACCCTAGTACAATTTGTCAGAGTACCCAACAGAGGGGACAACAACTTGGATCTTGTCCTTACTAATATGGGGTATCTTGCACGATCTCTTGTGTATCTTCATTACTTCTAAGGTCTAACCATAAACCAGTCTCCTTCAAAATAAAACTGAATCAGAAATCCCTTCCACCCAAGGTACCTTTAGACATTTCTTTAATACAACCTACGTACTCCTAAGTGATACATTAACAAGCTTCAAATCCCCACCAATCTCAATTAACTCCACTGAATATGCAGAATTGTACACCACCACCACATTATGTCAGCATGTAAATAGCTGCATATATGCAGCTGTACCCCTTGTGAAAAGTGCAGGGCAAACCCCAGAAATGAATCTGGGTCTGTATCATATCATCAAAGGTTCAGCTCAGCATACCTCCATTTGTTGAACTCAAAACAATGAATGTTCACATTAGTGAATAGTTTGTACAGGGAATAGTATTAGTTAACCAATACTGTGACCGTCACACACAACACACTATGTCAAACCCACCCAGGTGTGGAGCTGTGCCTCCCACACTCCTCAGTGTGGGGCTGCACCCCACATACACTCCTACCTATATATACCAACTCCAAGATCGCACTACAGTGGGGAGAAGGGCAAATTTGCTGATGTTTGCCAACTAATTCTATTCCCTGTGTAAAACATTCACTGATATGAATGTTTACTGTTTTGGGTTCAGTGAATGGAGGTTTGCTGAGTTGAACCTTTGATTATATGGTATAGACCCAACAACTCTACATGGAACCATTACATCAACAAACTTTAGAATTAAAAGAAAATAATTTTGACCAAAAGAAAGAAGAGTATTTATCAGAATGATAGAGCCCTTGTCAGTGAAATAAACAACTTAGGAGCTTAATAAAATTCACCAAAGGCAAGTTTGAGGCTAAAATAGCTACCCAAACCAAAAACAATCACAAGGCATTTTTTAGTTTTATTTGTAATATCAAAAGCACAATGTAACAATGAGCTAAGCTGATTGTGAATGATTTTACCTACACTAAAGTTGAAGATAAAGCTAACCCACTGGGCAATAAATTTAACTTCTGATTTTATCCCTCTCTGTTGTCCATCTGTCCCTCAAGATCTACCTGTAACTGGCTCACCTCCAGCTATACAAGGAAAATGGATCCAGGAAGACAGTAAACTGAGAAACAGCAATAAAACCATAAAATCCAAAAAGCACTCTGGACTCAGAAATGCCAATAAAAATGTTTAATCTTAAACAGCTTTTGGGATTTCTCCCTTCATCAGTGTTAAACATTCCAAAAAATATCACGTACTTAAATACCAGATTCAAATTTCATCACAAAACACAGCCTCCAATCAGAACACAGAGTTAATTAAGTTCAGTAAAAGATTTAAAAAAGGATTTGCTACATAATTTTTAAAATTTAGCATCAGAAAACAGCATCACCTTATATTCTCAGGCAGTCTCCCATTGAAGCACTAACCAGGTCCAACCCTGCTTAGCTTCTAACATCAAACAGGATCAGGTTTGTATAAAGTAGTATAACTATCTAAGCAGATAATGACAGTGTACATGTTATTTCAACTTATTTTGTTTCTGCTTCAAAATTGGTTTTAAACTAACAGCTGAATTAATTCCAGGTTCATAGTCGGCCTGTAACCATAAAATCCATTCGTATTCAATGGTTTCTGTTTTGTTATTAAAATCACCACCTCTAGAGCTTTTAGCCAATACATAAATAGCCTTAAAGTTAAATATATGATCAGAACCAAAGTCAAATATTTTGTTACTGAGGATTGCTTGTCTGTGGTGAATAAAGGCTTGTTGCTTTGGAACACTACTGGATTTCATGATTTTTGGAAATTATTGTGACTGAGCTCATCAATGAAGTTTTAAAACCACTAGTTTCTCTGTTTTTTTTTTCCCCTTCAGCACTCATAGCGGTGAGGTTGGAACTAGACAGATTCCTGTGCTTGTTAATTTTTTTATGTTTGCTTCTCAGCATGGAGAATGCACAGCTTCAAGACAATGACTGTATCAGTATGGGACGATGAAGGTCAGCTCCCAAACATTACTACGTGACAATTCACAAGGTAATGTGAATATGCACTCTGATAATTTTGTAATGCTAGAAAGGCAACTTAAAATGCTATAAGGTCTATTCTGGGAGCAAATATATTTGGAACGAAGAAGAGATAAAATAAGATTACCAAGGGAACTGAGACTTAATAAAAAGTTAATGTGGAACAATGTGTGTGAAGAACTACCACAGGAATGGATTGACATTCTTGAGGAAGCTAGTTTTAAACCAATAGACTTGCTTATCAAACACAACAAAGAAAAATAGGACACTACTAAGGAAATAATTGACACTGTTGAGACTGACTGTAAACAGGAGGCAGATCACGAACAGAAATTCCAGAATGTGGTAGAGAAGGTTCACAATTATCAGAAGTCCATCCAAGAGAGAGAGAGAGAGAGAGTCGGAAAATAAACAGAGATCACATGGACAAAGATGATCCACAGCGTATCATGAAGCATAGATCCAGAAGGGGAGATAGAATTGGACAGCAGAACTATAGGAGATAGTCTAATAGGAGAGCTGACAACAGGGTAACAAGACACTGCAGATATCACCAGTAATACCAATAACAATTATTATGATGCCAGTAATGCCAACAATAATTATATTTACAATAATATTGACAACAGTCAATGTTCAAACTGGTAAAGTGGGTGTTATGAATGAACAGGTTTTTCACAATGTGAACCTTCCCACAGGACCAGACAGACAAATGAAGGACAGACAAATGGAGGGCTGCCCGGTGGAATCCAGTACCCCTTAGACCCCACAGATGAACATGAGAGAATACTAGAATCCTACCCAGCCACAATACAATTCCCAGGGCTCATATCACTAGAGCCCAGTACACATGAACAGGAATTATCATCACAACAATTACACCTGCAACCAGAGATGCAGCCTACTGAGGTTCCAGAGAGAAAAAGTGAACTAACATCTGAACCCACAGAGGGATGACTAGAACAACTGGAGGAAGAAGCAATGGACAGGGGTGAGAGAGCTGAGGTACCTGGGGAGCAACAATTTCTACCCATCAGGGCCACAAGCCTGCAGATGGAGTTAGCCCCCAAGATCTGGAATCATTCGAAGAAGCCATTGACAGCACTTGAAGAAAAAGTACTTAACAGAGAATGACTTACATACCTACCTCAGGGAAGGAGCAATGAGACACAGACTGTCTCCTAAACCTGATAGACTTTTTGAAGTGGTCACCAAAGCCGTAGATGAGAGTAAGGTGGTTTACACAGCCTATCTAGATCTCACCAAGGCTTTCAACACCATCCCCCACTCTGGAATAAATCCCTATGTCACAAGGTGGGTTGCCAACTGGCTCAGTGACAGAACCCACAATGTGAAAGTAGCAGACTCCAAATCCAACTTCAGACCAGTGACAAGTGGAATACCACAGGGTTCAGTCCTGGGTCCTCTCCTGTTTGGTATCTACTTCTCTGAAGTACAGGCTAGCATATAAGGTCTTTGGCTAATGAAGTTCACAGATGACTGCAAACTAGGAGCCATAATCAAAACTCCTAATGATGTGGACATTCTACAAAAGGGCCTAACTGAGACAGATGCCTGGTGTTAAAGCCATGGCCTCAAGCTCAATGCCAAAAAGTGCATTGTCATCCCCTTTGGTAAAAACTCGGTACCCATGAACTACAACATAAGCAGTAGTCTACTTAACACTGAAAGTGTGATAAGAGACCTTGGGACACAGGTGAACAGTAGTCTCTCCTTTGATTCCTGTCCCAGAGACTTCCCATACTCTGCAACAGGCTACCCATCTATGTCAAGCAAAGTTCTTCATTAGCACTCTTCAAGAAAATTATTGATGAGTGGATGGGAAATAGGAAATACACCCCGGGGATCACTGCTGTGTCTCTGCTCGACAGTGGTACAGGAAAATAACTTTCTTGGGTGGCATAAGCCAGGGAACCTTGTTGGCTAGGCTTACATAAGCCCTTGGGCCGATAGCCTAGTACCTACCTATGAACCTATAATCACATCGCCACAGTAGTCAGGAAATCCTTCTACATTACACACCTCATCACAAAAGGTTTCTCATCCAGGAAAAAAGAGGTCATTGTTCCCCTCTACTCATCACTCATTAGACCCATTATAGAGTACAACACCCCTTTTGGTATGTACCTCACAAAACATCTACAACAACTGGAAAGGCTGCAGAAATACCTCACAAAGAGGATTATCAGCCTCAAACAGATGCCCTACACAGACCGTCTCAAAAAACTCCAGCTTTACTCTGTCGCATATCGCCTATTCAGAGGTGATCTCTGCCTAACATACAAAGCTATGTCAAACCCAGAGCTGTTGCACATGCTCCACTTAAATCCCATTCCCTCTGAGCTACACACTCTAGGGACCTAAATTTTGTCACCACAATAAACAGAACATGCTGGAGGGATAGACTCCTGTCCCAGAGACTTCCCATAATCTGGAACAAACTACCTATCTATATCAAACAAAGCTCCTCATTAGCACTTTTCAAGAAAAATCTTGATGATTGGATGGGAGATGGGAAATTCACCCTGGGGATCACTTCTGTGGCTCTGCTTGACAGGGGCACAGGAAAATTATTTTCTTGGGTGGCGAAAGCCAGAGTAAATTTTGGCTAGGCTTATATAGGCCCTAGGCTAAATTGCTTACTGATAGAACCCACACTGTAAAAGTAGCCGACTCCAAATCCAGCTCCAGACAAGTGACAAGTGGAGTACCGCAGGGTTCAGTCCTGGGGCCGCTCTTGTTTGGCATCTACTTCTCTGAAGTACAGGTCAACACTAAGGGACTCTGGCTAACAAAGTTTGCAGATGGCTGCAAACTGGGAGCCATTATTGAATCCCCAAATGATGTGGATACTCTACAAAAGGGCCTTAACAGAAACAGATGCTTGGTGCCAGAGCCATGAGCTCAAGCTCAA